>NC_089586.1:126936261-127101755 GCF_019320115.1 Miscanthus floridulus
AGCGCCCCCCCCCCCCCCCCCCCTCCCCCCTGCCGCCCCGCTCCCCCCGGCAGGCTGCGGAGCCAGAGCTGCTCGCTCGGCACGACCCGAGCCGCAGGAGCCGGCGAGCCCGACTGCTCCAGTACCTGGATTTGATTTTTTCGTTCAGAGGTAATCAAAATTCAAATCCCTTTGGCCTTTGCTATGTTCAGAGGTAATCAAAATTCAAATGTCTTAGTTCTTGTGAACTTTTTATGTTGTTCATCCAAATATTTTCTTGCCATGGGCATACCCTACTCTAAAATCCTGGGTCCGCCACTGCACCTAGCGCGACCTCCACTGCGTCGGATATGCCGTATGCACAGCCGGAGGCAAATGCAGCAACGCCCAGCGCGCGGCCGAGGCGCGAACCGGCTTGCATCACACACACACGGTAGATTTTGGCCGCGGTGCTGCTGCTCCATGGTGCCGGGGCTGGGCGTGGCGGACTGGCGGTGCTCACAATCTGTGCTAGCCTGCTAGGCTCTGAAGTCTGAACATTAATAGATTGATTCATATTGGCGCCTTGCGGCTACCATTAACAAGCTGTTTGGTTGCATCGTGTAAACGTAAACGCGAACAATAATGGAAGACGCTGCAAATGAAAACAAATTAAGCGAATACTCGCTTTGTTTGGTTCGTGTCTGTAAAGGAATCGGATAAACAGCGAGACGGACATCTTCATGCTCGGTGCCGCTGCGCGTGCCTGCTTCGAGTGGGGGAACTCGAGATGCAGCGTTGTTGATGGCGTTGAGGATGCACACTTGAACACCGCGGCTAGTTGCGTCACCTCGTACTCATCCATGGCGGGAGACCGGTCTACGAGTCGCTCATCATCTCGCAGTACGTCGACGAGGCGTTCGCTGGTGTCGGAGCAGGTGGCCGCGGCGCTCGCCCAGGGATGAGGCCATCACGGTGTGCAGCAAGGGACAGCGTTTTTCCGCCGGCGACGACATCGTCCATGGACGTCGGGTATTGCTGTGCAGCGGAGCGGCTCACCGCGCAGACGGCCTCGACGAGATGAGAACACCTTGGCTTGCGGCGTGGGCGGCGCGGTTGTGCGGGCATGCAGCGCCGCCAGTTGCATCTGTAGGACGAGATTGGAGAATGCAGAGGGGACGAGAAGGGGTGGAGTCACGCAAGGACGTGAGGAGGCAGTGGGGATGGGCGGCGCCAGCGCTGGGGCGGATCCAGAACGGGGCTGCGCCCCGGGCTGAGCCGATTCACGTTCAAAATTGTCTGATCTCGCTTTCTAGGCCTCCTTTTGTCTAATTAAGATCATAGTTTTTTAGGCTAAACACCACATATGTTAAAGGGGCTACATGGACTCGCTTCGGGCTGCAGCCCGGGCAGCCCGGGCCCTGGATCCGCCCCCAAGAACTGAACGAAGATGTCGAGGGGAAGATGAGGCGAACAGATTACGGCCAGGTTTGAGCGGTGTCAGGTTTCTATTAGCCCGTATCTGTTTACGGCGTGATACGTTTACAGTGGAGACAAAACAAACAGAATCTAACCTAAGGCCTGATTACAGAGTTATGTTCAGCATTAAGTACCCACCATACATTGATTATACTGTAATAACTAGAGGATGTATCAGGCTGATTCACTAATCATGAGGTCAACCAGGAACATGATCAAAATAAATGTTTATGGGTTCTTCAAATTTCAACTTAAGGAGATCCCCATTCCATTTCATTCCTTCAGAGCATACAGAAAGGCAGAGGTAAAGAAACAAACTGCGCATGCGTCTCTGTGGCATCTGGACACTATCTTCAGCAGCACAACAATACTAACATCTAGACTACCAGCGAAACTAAGGAAAACAACTAATTATCCAACTAAACTGCTGCCTTCACAGGCTTACACCAAGCACTCATCAGATAACTTAGGAGCATTTCGTTTCCACCCAGGATGACACCCTTTGCATTTGAACATCCATCAGTCAGTTCTCGCCGACGGCCGCCGCCGCCGGCCGCTGCTGCTGCCCCCGCCGCCGCGTCCACGCCGCCGGCCGCTGCAGCCGCTTCCTCCGCCGCCTCAATAGCCTCCACGATGAGGAGCAGCTCCAGGCGATGACCAGCTGGGTGACAAAACGGAAACCTCTTGTACTGGAGAAGAACCAGGGGTTCGGCTCCGATTGCGGCTGCCACTTCCGGAGGAAAGAACAGACGCCGGCGGCACCTCAGATCCCCTTTCACCTCAAAGTGATCCAGCCAAACAGTTTCACGGTCCAGGACATGATTTCCTTTGGCTTTCATGACGCCGTACCTCTGATCCAGCATCCGAGGGTTGTCCCCGTGCTTGTGGCATGGGCTCTGGAGCAAAAGAGAAAAACATAAATACAAGATTATATAAGAAGGATTCACTGTAACAGCTCAAGGATATTTATACTTCTTAGCACTGAATCATCCAAACACTAAATAACTACGTAATTCACAACTAGGCAATTAATTTATTTAATAATTGGCAAGAGTTATATATATACACACACACACACATCGAATCCTCCAAACACTAGACAACCACGGGGTTGGCACGCTACACGTGGTGAAGAAATCGGGGAAGAGTATTAAAATCTACACGGGGTCAGGAAAGAAGCGCTTCTATAACCTGGTAATTCTCCCACTTGTCGTCGCCCCCAGCCTGAGCCCACATGTGCTCGAAGTGCTCCAGAGAAAGCAGCTTGACGCCCATATCTTCGTTGTAGGTGGCGTCCTCATAAGCCTGCTCCAGGAATGGATGGGTTTGAGGAGCATTGCAATCCCATCGTTGCCGTTGATCCACCGACGATTGGCAGCAGCCTGCAGTAGTGGCATGGTGGCGAACCCGTGCCACTCCATCCCCGCCAGCTGTGAAGGAAATAGAAGAGAGGATGTAAGTACGCAAATCAAAGTGAACGCAATAAACACAGGAGCGAGAAACGCACGGACAAGTTCCGCAACAAAACCCTAACCGAGGAACGCACTACAGATAAATCTAAATAAGCTGGGATCAAAACCCAACGAGAAGCAGCAAGGACGAACGCGCACACATAGAAAAACGCAAGGCGACTACACGAAATCCAACGCACACATGTGGCGCAAATCACATACCGGAGGCGAGTATGAACGCCAAAACGCACACATGTTACATGTACTCCCACGTGTGGAGGGGATTAATCCAAACGGGCAAAAGCAGAGACGTCGGGACGGCAAGCAACGCCAAAAACGAGACGAACATGTGGCGGCGGCACGAAATCCGGGAGAAAATGGATCGCACGAGATGAAAACGGGAGGCGAGATCGAACTCCAACCGAAGCGCACGAGCAAGACATCAAACGGAGCGCGGGGATAAAACGCGGAAGCCAAGGATAAATTACCAGATTGGCGTTGGCGTTCATCCTGTTCGACGAACGGCCGCTCGCCCTTGCACTGAACCACTTTACACTCGTACGAACGCTCGCTGAGTTTAGCGTGACAGTGGCTACGGCCAACGGGGTTTTATAGAATGATGATTGCCCTCCACCGCAAGAAATAAACCGAAAATATTCCTGGGACCCACGTGACAAACAACCCGGCCAGGTGGTGTTGATTAAAAAAAAACAGGTCCTGGGACCCACGTGACAGACAACGTGTAGAGTTTGGGCAGACTAATGAGCGAGAAACAAAAGATGCGTGTCAGCGTGTGTCCAGCCTAGAGTGGCTGTAGGCTTGCAGCGTGTTCTTTTGCTCTTTTATACAAGTAGAACAATTAACGACATTGGTTGGTCTTATTCAGTCACTGCCTTTAATATATGAACATGCAAGGTTTAAGATGCTACCATAGTACAAACACTTCTAATCAGTGCATCTATGGTAAATTAAGTGAATTAGGTAAAACCACTTTATCGGGCTCACGATTTTAACTCACTTTTCAGTTTTCTATGAGCTGTCGATGTATCTTGAATTATTGCATCTCTCTATGAGGTTTCTGAAAGGTGACGTAAAAACAATGTATCTTGACGGTAGTGAGAAACTTAAGGCCAGTGCATCAGATAAGCATATTGCTCTTCCTTGCAACAAGGCAGTAAGGGAATAAGTTATTTCAGACATTATTCAATGCTATAGCCGGTATACTTTGTTAAACTTTTATTTGCTTTGATTCGGTGGTGGTTGAACCATTATCTTCACCGAGATGAAATAACCAGCATGAGAGCTTTCTGGTTTTATTCCCAGATCCCATTTACATGGAGATGTTGTGCAAGCTCAATATTAACTGAATTCTTCATTAATCACAAGTTGACTAATCTGCAATACTGTCTGAATAACATGCCTTTGCTGGCGTCCTAACTAAACAAAACGGTTACGCACTTAGTTACATTTAAAATGTCAATGCTTGCAAGATTTAAAACTAATTTTGATCATGTGCCTCAAGTGCAGTTCATTTTGATAAAACAATCATTAATATTCTCATATTGCATGTCTACTAGTCTCTGGAACAAACAAAAACTAAAGCGTCAGGAACTACCATAGCAGAAGTACTTAACTTTTTGACCCCCGGTCCCACCCGCAACAACCCCCTTTATTCTCCCGAGCATATCACCTGCTGTCCTGGTACGTACTAGTACTACAGAGTAGAGCATCGTGCAATGTGCAAATAAACTTCGCTGAACTCAAGTGAAAAAAGAAAGAAGCAGAAAATGATTTTACATGTTGAATTGAATGATTTTACACAGAATTCCACTGACAGAGAGAAAACCACTGGATCGACTGGCACCAGGGGGATTCGGCCAGATCTGGGACTAGAAGTTGGGAATCGTGGTTAGAGGTTGGTGTTGGGGGAGAACGAGAGAGGATCCAGTAGAGCAAGGAGACGGGAGATGAAAACGGGAGGCGAGATCGAACTCCAACCGAAGCGCACGAGCAAGACATCAAACGGAGCGCGGGGATAAAACGCGGAAGCCAAGGATAAATTACCAAATTGGCGTTGGCGTTCATCCTGTTCGACGAACGGCCGCTCGCCCTTGCACTGAACCACTTTACACTCGTACGAACGCTCGCTGAGTTTAGCGTGACAGTGGCTACGGCCAACGGGGTTTTATAGAATGATGGTTGCCCTCCACCGCAAGAAATAAACCGAAAATATTCCTGGGACCCACGTGACAAACAACCCGGCCAGGTGGTGTTGATTAAAAAAAAACAGGTCCTGGGACCCACGTGACAGACAACGTGTAGAGTTTGGGCAGACTAATGAGCGAGAAACAAAAGATGCGTGTCAGCGTGTGTCCAGCCTAGAGTGGCTGTAGGCTTGCAGCGTGTTCTTTTGCTCTTTTATACAAGTAGAACAATTAACGACATTGGTTGGTCTTATTCAGTCACTGCCTTTAATATATGAACATGCAAGGTTTAAGATGCTATCATAGTACAAACACTTCTAATCAGTGCATCTATGGTAAATTAAGTGAATTAGGTAAAACCACTTTATCGGGCTCACGATTTTAACTCACTTTTCAGTTTTCTATGAGCAGTCGATGTATCTTGAATTATTGCATCTCTCTATGAGGTTTCTGAAAGGTGACGTAAAAACAATGTATCTTGACGGTAGTGAGAAACTTAAGGCCAGTGCATCAGATAAGCATATTGCTCTTCCTTGCAACAAGGCAGTAAGGGAATAAGTTATTTCAGACATTATTCAATGTTATAGCCGGTATACTTTGTTAAACTTTTATTTGCTTTGATTCGGTGGTGGTTGAACCATTATCTTCACCGAGATGAAATAACCAGCATGAGAGCTTTCTGGTTTTATTCCCGGATCCCATTTACATGGAGATGTTGTGTAAGCTCAATATTAACTGAATTCTTCATTAATCACAAGTTGACTAATCTGCAATACTGTCTGAATAACATGCCTTTGCTGGCGTCATAACTAAACAAAACGGTTACTCACTTAGCTACATTTAAAATGTCAATGCTTGCAAGATTTAAAACTAATTTTGATCATGTGCCTCAAGTGCAGTTCATTTTGATAAAACAATCATTAATATTCTCATATTGCATGTCTACTAGTCTTTGGAACAAACAAAAACTAAAGGGTCAGGAACTACCATAGCAGAAGTACTTAACTTTTTGGTCCCCCGGTCCCACCCGCAACAACCTTCGCTGAACTCAAGTGAAAAAAGAAAGAAGCAGAAAATGATTTTACATGTTGAATTGAATGATTTTACACAGAATTCCACTGACAGAGAGAAAACCACTGGATCGACTGGCACCAGGGGGATTCGGCCAGATCTGGGTCTAGAATTTGGGAATCGTGGTTAGAGGTTGGTGTTGGGGGAGAACGAGAGAGGATCCAGTAGAGCAAGGAGACGGGAGATGAAAACGGGAGGCGAGATCGAACTCCAACCGAAGCGCACGAGCAAGACATCAAACGGAGCGCGGGGATAAAACGCAGAAGCCAAGGATAAATTACCAGATTGGCGTTGGCGTTCATCCTGTTCGACGAACGGCCGCTCGCCCTTGCACTGAACCACTTTACACTCGTACGAACGCTCGCTGAGTTTAGCATGACAGTGGCTACGGCCAACGGGGTTTTATAGAATGATGATTGCCCTCCACCGCAAGAAATAAACCGAAAATATTCCTGGGACCCACGTGACAAACAACCCGGCCAGGTGGTGTTGATTAAAAAAAAAACAGGTCCTGGGACCCACGTGACAGACAACGTGTAGAGTTTGGGCAGACTAATGAGCGAGAAACAAAAGATGCGTGTCAGCGTGTGTCCAGCCTAGAGTGGCTGTAGGCTAGCAGCGTGTTCTTTTGCTCTTTTATACAAGTAGAACAATTAACGAAATTGGTTGGTCTTATTCAGTCACTGCCTTTAATATATGAACATGCAAGGTTTAAGATGCTACCGTAGTACAAACACTTCTAATCAGTGCATCTATGGTAAATTAAGCGAATTAGGTAAAACCACTTTATCGGGCTCACGATTTTAACTCACTTTTCAGTTTTCTATGAGCTGTCGATGTATCTTGAATTATTGCATCTCTCTATGAGGTTTCTGAAAGGTGACGTAAAAACAATGTATCTTGACGGTAGTGAGAAACTTAAGGCCAGTGCATCAGATAAGCATATTGCTCTTCCTTGCAACAAGGCAGTAAGGGAATAAGTTATTTCAGACATTATTCAATGTTATAGCCGGTATACTTTGTTAAACTTTTATTTGCTTTGATTCGGTGGTGGTTGAACCATTATCTTCACCGAGATGAAATAACCAGCATGAGAGCTTTCTGGTTTTATTCCCGGATACCATTTACATGGAGATGTCGTGTAAGCTCAATATTAACTGAATTCTTCATTAATCACAAGTTGACTAATCTGCAATACTGTCTGAATAACATGCCTTTGCTGGCGTCATAACTAAACAAAACGGTTACGCACTTTGCTACATTTAAAATGTCAATGCTTGCAAGATTTAAAACTAATTTTGATCATGTGCCTCAAGTGCAGTTCATTTTGATAAAACAATCATTAATATTCTCATATTGCATGTCTACTAGTCTTTGGAACAAACAAAAACTAAAGGGTCAGGAACTACCATAGCAGAAGTACTTAACTTTTTGGTCCCCCGGTCCCACCCGCAACAACCTTCGCTGAACTCAAGTGAAAAAAGAAAGAAGCAGAAAATGATTTTACATGTTGAATTGAATGATTTTACACAGAATTCCACTGACAGAGAGAAAACCACTAGATCGACTGGCACCAGGGGGATTCGGCCAGATCTGGGTCTAGAATTTGGGAATCGTGGTTAGAGGTTGGTGTTGGGGGAGAACGAGAGAGGATCCAGTAGAGCAAGGAGACGGGAGATGAAAACGGGAGGCGAGATCGAACTCCAACCGAAGCGCACGAGCAAGACATCCAACGGAGCGCGGGGATAAAACGCGGAAGCCAAGGATAAATTACCAGATTGGCGTTGGCGTTCATCCTGTTCGACGAACGGCCGCTCGCCCTTGCACTGAACCACTTTACACTCGTACGAACGCTCGCTGAGTTTAGCGTGACAGTGGCTACGGCCAACGGGGTTTTATAGAATGATGATTGCCCTCCACCGCAAGAAATAAACCGAAAATATTCCTGGGACCCACGTGACAAACAACCTGGCCAGGTGGTGTTGATTAAAAAAAACAGGTCCTGGGACCCACGTGACAGACAACGTGTAGAGTTTGGGCAGACTAATGAGCGAGAAACAAAAGATGCGTGTCAGCGTGTGTCCAGCCTAGAGTGGCTGTAGGCTTGCAGCGTGTTCTTTTGCTCTTTTATACAAGTAGAACAATTAACGAAATTGGTTGGTCTTATTCAGTCACTGCCTTTAATATATGAACATGCAAGGTTTAAGATGCTACCGTAATACAAACACTTCTAATCAGTGCATCTATGGTAAATTAAGCGAATTAGGTAAAACCACTTTATCGGGCTCACGATTTTAACTCACTTTTCAGTTTTCTATGAGCTGTCGATGTATCTTGAATTATTGCATCTCTCTATGAGGTTTCTGAAAGGTGACGTAAAAACAATGTATCTTGACGGTAGTGAGAAACTTAAGGCCAGTGCATCAGATAAGCATATTGCTCTTCCTTGCAACAAGGCAGTAAGGGAATAAGTTATTTCAGACATTATTCAATGTTATAGCCGGTATACTTTGTTAAACTTTTATTTGCTTTGATTCGATGGTGGTTGAACCATTATCTTCACCGAGATGAAATAACCAGCATGAGAGCTTTCTGGTTTTATTCCCGGATCCCATTTACATGGAGATGTCGTGTAAGCTCAATATTAACTGAATTCTTCATTAATCACAAGTTGACTAATCTGCAATACTGTCTGAATAACATGCCTTTGCTGGCGTCATAACTAAACAAAACGGTTACGCACTTAGCTACATTTAAAATGTCAATGCTTGCAAGATTTAAAACTAATTTTGATCATGTGCCTCAAGTGCAGTTCATTTTGATAAAACAATCATTAATATTCTCATATTGCATGTCTACTAGTCTTTGGAACAAACAAAAACTAAAGGGTCAGGAACTACCATAGCAGAAGTACTTAACTTTTTTGTCCCCCTGTCCCACCCGCAACAACCTTCGCTGAACTCAAGTGAAAAAATAAAGAAGCAGAAAATGATTTTACATGTTGAATTGAATGATTTTACACAGAATTCCACTGACAGAGAGAAAACCACTGGATCGACTGGCACCAGGGGGATTCGGCCAGATCTGGGTCTAGAAGTTGGGAATCGTGGTTAGAGGTTGGTGTTGGGGGAGAACGAGAGAGGATCCAGTAGAGCAAGGAGACGGGAGATGAAAACGGGAGGCGAGATCGAACTCCAACCGAAGCGCACGAGCAAGACATCCAACGGAGCGCGGGGATAAAACGCGGAAGCCAAGGATAAATTACCAGATTGGCGTTGGCGTTCATCCTGTTCGACGAACGGCCGCTCGCCCTTGCACTGAACCACTTTACACTCGTACGAACGCTCGCTGAGTTTAGCGTGACAGTGGCTACGGCCAACGGGGTTTTATAGAATGATGATTGCCCTCCACCGCAAGAAATAAACCGAAAATATTCCTGGGACCCACGTGACAAACAACCCGGCCAGGTGGTGTTGATTAAAAAAAAACAGGTGCTGGGACGCACGTGACAGACAACGTGTAGAGTTTGGGCAGACTAATGAGCGAGAAACAAAAGATGCGTGTCAGCGTGTGTCCAGCCTAGAGTGGCTGTAGGCTTGCAGCGTGTTCTTTTGCTCTTTTATACAAGTAGAACAATTAACGAAATTGGTTGGTCTTATTCAGTCACTGCCTTTAATATATGAACATGCAAGGTTTAAGATGCTACCGTAGTACAAACACTTCTAATCAGTGCATCTATGGTAAATTAAGTGAATTAGGTAAAACCACTTTATCGGGCTCACGATTTTAACTCACTTTTCAGTTTTCTATGAGCTGTCGATGTATCTTGAATTATTGCATCTCTCTATGAGGTTTCTGAAAGGTGACGTAAAAACAATGTATCTTGACGGTAGTGAGAAACTTAAGGCCAGTGCATCAGATAAGCATATTGCTCTTCCTTGCAACAAGGCAGTAAGGGAATAAGTTATTTCAGACATTATTCAATGTTATAGCCGGTATACTTTGTTAAACTTTTATTTGCTTTGATTCGGTGGTGGTTGAACCATTATCTTCACCGAGATGAAATAACCAGCATGAGAGCTTTCTGGTTTTATTCCCGGATCCCATTTACATGGAGATGTCGTGTAAGCTTAATATTAACTGAATTCTTCATTAATCACAAGTTGACTAATCTGCAATACTGTCTGAATAACATGCCTTTGCTGGCGTCATAACTAAACAAAACGGTTACGCACTTAGCTACATTTAAAATGTCAATGCTTGCAAGATTTAAAACTAATTTTGATCATGTGCCTCAAGTGCAGTTCATTTTGATAAAACAATCATTAATATTCTCATATTGCATGTCTACTAGTCTTTGGAACAAACAAAAACTAAAGGGTCAGGAACTACCATAGCAGAAGTACTTAACTTTTTGGTCCCCCGGTCCCACCCGCAACAACCTTCGCTGAACTCAAGTGAAAAAAGAAAGAAGCAGAAAATGATTTTACATGTTGAATTGAATGATTTTACACAGAATTCCACTGACAGAGAGAAAACCACTGGATCGACTGGCACCAGGGGGATTCGGCCAGATCTGGGTCTAGAATTTGGGAATCGTGGTTAGAGGTTGGTGTTGGGGGAGAACGAGAGAGGATCCAGTAGAGCAAGGAGACGGGAGATGAAAACGGGAGGCGAGATCGAACTCCAACCGAAGCGCACGAGCAAGACATCAAACGGAGCGCGGGGATAAAACGCGGAAGCCAAGGATAAATTACCAGATTGGCGTTGGCGTTCATCCTGTTCGACGAACGGCCGCTCGCCCTTGCACTGAACCACTTTACACTCGTACGAACGCTCGCAGAGTTTAGCGTGACAGTGGCTACGGCCAACGGGGTTTTATAGAATGATGATTGCCCTCCACCGCAAGAAATAAACCGAAAATATTCCTAGGACCCACGTGACAAACAACCCGGCCAGGTGGTGTTGATTAAAAAAAAATAGGTCCTGGGACCCACGTGACAGACAACGTGTAGAGTTTGGGCAGACTAATGAGCGAGAAACAAAAGATGCGTGTCAGCGTGTGTCCAGCCTAGAGTGGCTGTAGGCTTGTAGCGTGTTCTTTTGCTCTTTTATACAAGTAGAACAATTAACAACATTGGTTGGTCTTATTCAGTCACTGCCTTTAATATATGAACATGCAAGGTTTAAGATGCTACCATAGTACAAACACTTCTAATCAGTGCATCTATGGTAAATTAAGTGAATTAGGTAAAACCACTTTATCGGGCTCACGATTTTAACTCACTTTTCAGTTTTCTATGAGCTGTCGATGTATCTTGAATTATTGCATCTCTCTATGAGGTTTCTGAAAGCTGACGTAAAAACAATGTATCTTGACGGTAGTGAGAAACTTAAGGCCAGTGCATCAGATAAGCATATTGCTCTTCCTTGCAACAAGGCAGTAAGGGAATAAGTTATTTCAGACATTATTCAATGTTATAGCCGGTATACTTTGTTAAACTTTTATTTGCTTTGATTCGGTGGTGGTTGAACCATTATCTTCACCGAGATGAAATAACCAGCATGAGAGCTTTCTGGTTTTATTCCCGGATCCCATTTACATGGAGATGTTGTGTAAGCTCAATATTAACTGAATTCTTCATTAATCACAAGTTGACTAATCTGCAATACTGTCTGAATAACATGCCTTTGCTGGCGTCATAACTAAACAAAACTGTTACGCACTTAGCTACATTTAAAATGTCAATGCTTGCAAGATTTAAAACTAATTTTGATCATGTGCCTCAAGTGTAGTTCATTTTGATAAAACAATCATTAATATTCTCATATTGCATGTCTACTAGTCTTTGGAACAAACAAAAACTAAAGGGTCAGGAACTACCATAGCAGAAGTACTTAACTTTTTGGTCCCCCGGTCTTACCCGCAACAACCCCCTTTATTCTCCCGAGCATATCACCTGCTGTCCTGGTACGTACTAGTACTACAGAGTAGAGCACCGCGCAATGTGCAAATAAACTTCGCTGAACTCAAGTGAAAAAAGAAAGAAGCAGAAGATGATTTTACATGTTGAATTGAATGATTTTACACAGAATTCTATTGACAGAGAGAAAACCACTGGATCTACTAGCACCAGGGGGGTTCGGCCAGATCTGGGTCTAGAAGTTGGGAATCGTGGTTAGATGTTGGTGTTGGGGGAGAATGAGAGAGGATCCAGTAGAGCAAGGAGACGGGAGATGAACTATCGGTGAACTGAAGCCAGGAGATGGAGCCCACACAGCCCAGTTGGACATGAGGCAAAATTGATAATTTTATCACTCAAGCATTGGTGGGGCATGGCGTGAATCTCAACAAATTGAACATGTGGTAGAGAAACAATAAAACGCCCCGAAGTTGCCTTAGGCCTCGTTCGGCAGCACCTGATTGGTGCCAGACCAAGTTTTGATCCTGGCCAGGATCGAGTGAATCCTGGTTTGTTACTAAAACCTGGTGAATAATCATTCTTGGCCAGGATCAAAACCTGGTGAAAAAAGGAGTGTTCGGCTGAGAGAGGCAAGAAAACAGAGGTAGCAGAGCTGTACTTGTAAGCAAGCAATGAACATCCAGAAACAACTTGACTGTAATTGACTCGCAAGTTACAAAAGAAGATAATCTGAACATTATCACAATCTTTAGCGACTGCACGTATCTGAGCTGCATGTCAAGTAACCGTCCGCTCAAGTTAACACCACATCGAGGTCGCAACAATGTTATTAATGGTATATGAGTGACTGGGAGTTGGGAGCCACCTGGCAGTAAGTTTGCATCTGGTACTAGAACTCTAATAACACTACAGCAGAAATTCGACATATACATGAGTAGAGTCGATCTCTTCAAAAAAGAAGACTAGGGGTTCCTACAAGCGTTTCTGTTCCATCATCAGAATTGCTCCACTCATAAACCACAACCAGTCATATCCCCACCAGAGTGGTCCTGCAAACAAGGCAACCAAAACATCAGTGGAACAAGTCAGTTGAGGGGACAAAACAAGCAAAAGCTACCATGTGCTACGGTGCTGTAATGGGCTAGTTTCAGCGTGTCAATTACAACAGCTTGTGTGACGTGCAATAAAAACACCATAAGCAGCTCCTAATTTAAGCACGTTCTTGGACCTAGAATGACCTACAACAAGTGCAGTAGCCCTGCTAATTGACTAAACCCACCCCATTCCAACCCCACTCCAAATCAAATGAATTTGTTTTCTCAGCCCACCCATAGGTTGCTTTCATCCAATCCAACGTGCATAGTGGATTGCACCCATGGATTTTAACCAACAAATTAGCACCTAAGCAGGAATGGCATACTGCACAAATAAGCATACCAGATTTGTCCCTCACACGGTCACACCGTGTTATGTTGGATGGACACAATTGATCAATTTCAGACTTGTCCCTCGCAAAAAGTTGCTGATGTGCTTATTAAACCAGGAGTTAACATTATTTTGATCATCCACAGGTGCAAATTAACACATGTACTGAAAATTCTTTTATATGCACTGCAATCAGCAAGTATAAGCCCATGAGTTAATTAAATTATATGCACTGCAAGTATAATAAGCAAGCTATGAGCACTACAGCCTGTTTTTTCAACTTCAACTAATTGAAAGCATGTAAAGAAGCAACTACTCTGCTGCTACTGTAACCGGCCACTGAACTACTGCTACTGTCGGCACACAAGTAAAAGCACTGACAACATCCACTGAACTCAGCAAGCAAACAACAGAGCAACAAAGAATTTAGCAAAGCACACTGCATGTCAAACAAGAGATAAGATATTTAACTAAACCACTTTGCAAAGGCTAAACTATTGTCACTACCAGGTGTGCATAATATGGATGCTACTCTGAATCATATAAATGACATAACTACATTTTAATATTGACATCACAAACGAAAGCACTCTATCTACAAGAAGCAATTTTCAACCTTACTACTAGCATTTAAGTTTGACTTTGCCACATTATTACAAACCTACTACTAGCAGACTGCAGATATACTCCTTGATCTTAGCTTTCAACCTTACTGTAAAAGGACAACAATTTTCAAGCTAAATGAAAGGAGCAGATCTCAGCTTTCAACCTGACTAGAAATGCATATCTACAGTCCAAATCCTCTTACTAGCAACTCAACTATCAAAATGTTCTCATCTCTAAGGGTTGCACGGAACTAGAAAATATTTCTTCTTTTAGTTTTGCAGTGACTAAAGGACTCTTGTAGTCAAATAGAAGGAAAACATCAAGTTTTCAACAATTAAGTAGACTGACCTGTTAGACCATCGCACTTTTGAGCCAAACCAAAGTTGCTTCTCGATCTAGTTCACACCCACTTAGGAAGGCCTCTCTATTTTCTTCGCTCTTGATGAAAACTGCAAATGCTTTTGCCTTCTCTTCCTTTGTCAATTCCATTGTGCTCAGAATAGATATACACCTTTTGATAGAGAAGTCATTACCTTCAGCAACCTCCTTTTCTTTGGCTAGATCTGCAGACTCATCTTGTACTTGCTTAGTCCTCATGTCTAGGTATCTCCCCATCATTTTTTCAATCCTTTCACCCTTCTTAGGTCTCTTTTCTTCCTTTTCATGTTTTTTGCTTGATGTAGTAGTAGTAGTTCTTCGCTGCCTTCTTCTTTCAATAGCTACGACCTCATTTTCTTCATCTCATGACAGAGAACCTCGCTGTCCATTTCTTTTAACAGCTACAACCTCACTTGCTTCCTCTTGTATCTCAGTGATTGAATCATCTTCATCTAGTACCTCATGAACCTCAATGCTGTCCAAGTCATCTACATGAATTTGTCGAAGTGGTGCTTCCTCTTGTGGTGGCTCAAGAGAAGTCAGATTGTAAGTACCTTCAGCCAAATGACCTACACGATAACAAAGGAAATAGCTATAGATAGTGGTCTTTCCTCATGAAATTCAAGTATAAAGAGAACCAATATAGTTATGACCTAACTCTATAAAACTAGCATATTGTTGCTTAGTCATCAGAACTAGTAGACAAGTCAAGTGAATCATAGGATAATATAGATCAGCAAGATAGAAACAAACAAATACTAAAGTGAGAAGCAGAAAGAATATATTGATTGGCACTGTTTGCAACTATAGAAAGTGAACCTACCATCATAAAGCTCTCCCAAAGCATCAAATAGTGGAAATCTTGCCTTACTGTTGTGGAACTTCCTAATTTTAGGGAATGTCTGCACATTCAAAGAGAACCATTGATCAAATATGAGGTTATCACTATGAGGATATCCATAGAATTACTTCAAGAAATCAACTTACAATTTCAAGGTTATCCCACATAGATGGTGATCCTTCAACCATATGCCTATCTTCATTCCAGGTGGCCCCACTCTGCCTCCTTTCCTCTTTGAGCATCATATAGTCTTTCTTTAGCTGTCCTTCTTTGTCTTGAATCTAACTCTTTGTGTAGTTGACATACTTGTTCCTCAGATGGAACTCCTTCACCATTTTATTCCACCCTTTAGGGGTCCATCCGTTGTCACCTCTATAGCCACTATCTTTATACTCATGGAGAATGTCTACCAGGGACTTCTCAAGGGCCAGATTCCAGTCCGCTCTTTGCTTTACTACTACGTAAACCATGGTCAGACATTAGGTTACCAAAAATCAGCAAATACAAATAACAGTAAAGAAATACCAGTTTACAGGTTATAGGTTTACTAAAACTACTATAATAGCACATGGTGCAATAAATTGTATAGAAGAGAATTACTTCAAGAAATTTCTTTTTAGTAGCAAACAGCTGCAAAGAAATAACAACAATAATAGCAGAGAAATAACAGCAATAATAACAGAGAATTAAACACCATACCTCTCGGAGAACCTCCAGTCTTCTTTGCCTTACTGCATTTAGGAAAAGCCTTCTTTTTAATACCACTTGTTGTACCCAAGAACCGGTGCAGCTTTGGTGACGCCCTTGCAATCATATTGAGCTTTGGGGAACCTTTTCCAACCATCGCTGTCAAATATGAGTATATGACCCAAGCCTATTCACTTATTACAAGCTTATTCAATTATTACAAGCCAAGTTTGTTACAAGCTTATTCATGACAAAAGCTTATTACAACCTATTCAAAGACTAATTTAAAGACTAAAAAGAAATCTCTGCTTAATTATAATCCATGCTTATTACAAGCTTATTAACTTATTACAGCCTATTCAAAGACTAATTTAAATGTTGCTGGTATTGAACCCACATTTCTTGGGCGATGGTGTCTCTTAAAGCGTTGCCTTGTACTGAACCCACATTTAGGTCATTCATTTGATCACCACTTGGTACAGCAACAAAAGTTTCTTGAAGAGATATTATCCGGCTGATGATCTAACCATTCCTCATCTCCATGAAGTAATCAGATCAGATTATGGAAGATGGAAGCAGCTATAGGTATCTTTACTTGATTTTCCAACATGTGGAATGTGGCAACTTTCATAATGGGGAAGCGCTTCTTAAGCACCCCAAAGCCCTTTCCACATGGTTCCTCAGTAGTGCGTGGCGGTGGTTAAAGAGCTCCTTTGGGTTCTGCGCCCTTCGATGTCCAGCCCCAAATTCTTTCAAATGGTATCGAACTCCTCGATATGGAGCAAGAAAAGATGGAGTATTTGCATACCCTCCATCAACCAGATAGAATTTGCCTGGAGGTACTTGGAAGCCCTTGCTCATAGCTGATCGTAGCACTCTGGAATCTGTAGCCGATCCCTCCCATCCACTAGAAATGAAAGTGAAGTTGAGATCGAAATCACATGCCACCATCACATTAATGCTTAGTGTGCCCTTCCTATTTCTAAAAGGAGAAGCTTTCTCAGAGGCTATGGAAATAGGAATATGAGTTCCATCAATGGCACCTAGATAATTCTTGAAAATGGATAGAATCTAGGATTGTCTTGGATTTTTTATGCACTTGATTAGGATCAGGAGCTTGAAGGTAACGGCGAGAGAGTGCGGGAATGACTACCTTGAAGAAGTGGTTGATGTGATGATGGAAGGTGTCATTGCTGTGCCCAAAGAACACTTGGAGATCCTTATACGAGGCATTGTGACTTAACATGTATAGGAAGAAACCTAACTTCTCCTCCACAGTTATCCTAGTATCAACAACAAGCCTTTTGCTTCTAAGATAATTTGCCAATTCTCTAAAGATGCGTGGTTCCATCCTAAATGCAACTTGACAGTTCTTGACATGTCCCTCGAGGAGTCTACGAACTTTAACCTCGCCTGTTTCTTCCGAAGTATGACGTTTCTTCTTTTCCCCTCCTCTAGCAGAACTCATAAGATATAAGGCGGGGAAAATAAATAGCATCATGTCATCGTCTTCTTCCTCCCTCCTCTTTCTAATATGATCTCGTAGTGAGACACGCATTGCAGGATTGAAGCATACAATTCTATAGTCATATAGAAGCTAAATATTATTAACCATGTCATATAGAAGTTATATTATTGACCATGTCATATAGAAGCTGTAATAAAGATTATAGTCATCTTATAGAAGCATATATAAACTTATAGTCATATAGAAGCTTTTGGAGTACCTTTTGGAGTTGGTACCGGATCCCAAGAAGGCGGAGGTTCACCTTCCCCAACTCTAAATGGTGCTGGAGAGATCTACAAGTAATAAGAAACCATTTGGCAAATCAAGACATCATCTAGATAATAATACAAGTAACAAAGTGAGCTAAAAGGCTAGGTATGTCAACTTCAGTCTTCACTACAAACTGAAACAAAGGGACATTCCTTTCCCTGGCACGTGTTCGCAAAAAAGAGCAAATCAAAATAAGCTTGCAATGTGAATTCACTCAAAACATGAGTAAGCATCTAGGAGTAAGCCATGGCCACAATGAAGTTCAGAAACTGAATATAAGTTACAACATTTCAGCAGCAGCCATGGTCACAATTAACACAAAATAAGCTAGCATGGATTATGACATATTGTAGTACGTCAACTTCAATTTTGCTACTAGGAGTATGCTACTAGTACTCTGCTACCTGTACAAGTCTTTGGTCCAATCAGTGCCTTTTTTTCTCTCTTTTGGAAAACAAAACAAAACAATACGGCATCTCACATCAAATGGTTAATTTTTAGCCAAACTAAAGTTGCTAAATAAGTTGTCTTTGCAGTTGCATAACTCATGACACATGGATATCAGGATATGGTGACAAAACTCATACAGCAAGAAGGCACCACAATTAAACATAACAGGCATCATGTTAGGCATCTACCTTCTCATTTAGGACCACAATATATTTGTCATATATAACAACTCAGCACCACCTAAGAACCTACCCACATTTCCTAACCCCTGTTAGGAATCACCTAGCGACTTTGTAATCAGAACACAAGGAATAGTGTGTAAACAGAACACCCAAGCAATTGCATCAACTCATCATTAACCAATCGAGGCTTCAATACTTTATAAGAAAAAGAATCTTGACTTCAAGAACTATGAACCCTAGGCAGCACCAGGGAGAAAAAAGGGGAAGGAAGAGGAGAGCTCACTAGCGCAAAATTTAATCCATATCCCGCGTACCCACACCACGGATCTCAACTAGAACTAGATCATCGTGCTCGTTGTCCAGGATCAAGAACCCTAGAGGGAGAGAAGACGAGGACGAAGGGGAGAGCTAGGGGATCATCGGCGAGAAGGATGAGGAAGGGGAAGGACATATGGTTGGAGTCGATGGCGCCGCGGTCGCCGTCGTCATCGCCTCGCGCCGCCCCACCGTCGCCTCCACTACGGGAGCTCGTGGTCGCCTCGCCTCTGGTTCTCGCGTCGTACCTCGCGCCGCCTTCCTCCAGGATCCGATCCAGAGGGTAGGAGGTGTGGCTTTGTTCTGGGCCGTGGAGGGAGCGGAATGGCCAAACCTGGCTAGTTTCCTTTCCAGGCCGTATCTAACTGAACGGCTATTCCTGGTCCAACCTGGCTTCGAACCAGGCCATGCCGATCCGGGTGGATCAGGCCGCGATCCGGGCCATTCCGGGCCAAAACGAACGAGGCCTTAGGGACATGGTTTCCTGTCTTGGAGGACTGAACCCACATATCTCTACTTTTTTCTTATAAAATCCTCCTAATCTATCCTGTGTTCACACTACAAGGACTGTGTGTTTTTTACATCAATAATGATATACGGTAGGCATCCGGACAAAACGGACGCACCCGCGTCGAAACCAACCCACCCGTGCCGCACACTGCTCCCGGTCCTTATCCTCTCGATCGCTCACTCCTGAGTCCCGCAGTGCTCGCATGCCCTGTTCGTTCTACTGCCGTGCCCGCCTGCTCGATGGGAAACACCACGCGCCGTGCGCCACCTTGTTGTCGCGCCCACCCACCCGCCCACCGGCGCTCCTTGCCTTCCTTCCTCCCTCCCACTCTACGAGCTCCATGCGACTCCGTGCTGCCCAGCGACCTAGCTCCCGTGCCCCCCACCGGAGATGAGGACGGCGGCGGCGGCTTCGACGAGGTAGGTGGTCCGTCTCTGGATCTGAGCCATCCTCCTCCTCCTCTGGATCTGAGGGACGCGGTGGTGGCTAGGGTTCCGGTGAGCTCTGGGGTCCTTCCCTCCTCCCTCCGACGAGGTCGGAGGTGATAGGCCAAGGCTGGAGCAGCCTATACCTTGAACCCATCTCTTTGTTGTTTTCGTATGTCTTTTTTGCTATTTTCTCTGGGTTGCAATGGTTTTTTTTGATGTTGCAACATATGATTTTCGAATGTTGTAATGGGATTTTTGGGTTGTTGCAACAAATGTTTCCCTGAATGGTCCCATTTTCCATATTTCATGGTCGTTTTTTGCCATGTTGCAGTACATATTTTTAGATGTTGCAGTACATAATTTTCGATGTTGAGAAGAGAGCGCCGTTCTATTCCCGCGCCGTGGGCGGGTGGGGTTGAGAAGGGAGCGGCGTTCTATTCCCGTGGGGGGTGGGCGGGTTTGCGGGGGCGTGGTGGGAAGGGCCCGGCGTCTGGACGCTAGAACTACCGTTTTTACATTCTATTTATGTCAATATATGTGGAATTATTGTCACAACTTAAGATTTTTTATGTTCAGTTGACGAAAATTTGAACGTCAAAAACCCACCGTCATAAATGGATTTTGTGACGTTTGTATATTTATTGTCACAAGCTTATGACAATGGATTTTAATGTTATATAGGTTTATGACTTTGGTTTTTTTGTCACAAGTTCTTGCACCATGCCACGTAGGCAGCTGACATGGCAGGACAAAAAAATGTCATTAGATTGTAATGTAGCCTGTTAAGGCCCATGTGGTTGGCGGGCTTATAACAGGCCAAAAACATTGTTTAGCCTGCTTGTTTATACATCGCAGCCCACTTTTGTTGTTGTTTTTCTTGGCCCACTTAGCTCTGTAATTTTTTTTTCAGCCCATTTTTTCGTTCTCAATTAGTCCACACAAATATGTTTTCCAGCCTATTTTCTGTTAGCCCACACAATTCTTTTTGGCCCGGCAACATAAAAGGCACATAGCTCAAACACCACAGATTACAACCCACACATTGCAGCCCATATAATACATATTACAGCTAAAACAAAGCAAATCACGGGCCTGCTTGGTTGATATCCAAAATTTGCCATGCCAAAGTTTTGGCAAGCTAAAAGTAGGCAAAAAACATTGCCATAGATTTGGCAAGCCAAATGTGAAAGTTTGGCAAGTTTTGGCATGGCTTGCCAAATTATTGGCATAGCAAATTTTGGAAGCGAGCCAAATACTAGCAAGTTTTGGGATTGCTAAAAATACCAAAACACGTGATGGATGGTTGGTCGTAATAAAAATGTATGCATACCTTATTTAATAAAATAATAAATAAAGAAACATTGAGTGGTTTTTTTATCATGTGTATAATTGTTTGTTTGTAAACTCAATTTAATAGGTTTGTGATATGAAGAGGATATGTAAGAAAAGGAAGTGGAGAGATAAAAATTAATAGATATATGCATTGATATGCATATTAAAAAATATAGAAAAAAAATAAATTAATTAATTAAAAGACACCACACACGACCCCGGACTCCCTCTTGCACACACGCTCGCCTCCGAAGCCATTTCGTTAGGATGCCCGGTCCGGTCCGTTTCTGGCTTTGATTGGATCACCCTGCCGAGCCACCGCCCACCCCGCTCAATCCGCTCCCACGGTGAGACGTGAGAGAGACGAAGACGTCGCACGCGCCCGAGGCGTAGCCGTTGCGGGGAGTGGAACGCGGCGCTGGGTCTGGGTCTGGGTCTGGGCGTACGCGCCGCGGTTTTGAAGCTCAAAACCAAAGGCTAACCGTTTTTGCTCGGTGGTGCAAACGAACGTCAGTTTCCGCCAAACTGGGGTAACCCGGTGTTTCTTTTTTTTTTCATTCGCTTCGCTGAAAAAACAAGCAAAAATACTATTTCGGTTGATTTATTGTGAGAGAAAATACGGTTTCGACTAAAAAAACCAGTATGGATTATAGGAGAAGTCGCCTGCTGGCGGCGCAGAAATATACGGCCCTCGAGGCTCGAACTCAGTGATATATACCTCACATATAAGAAACCTGGTCCTTTGTCCCGACAAAAGGCTATAACAACATTGGGACTTAGGCAGGGCGCTCCCGCTCGGCTTTAGGCGCAGGGCCGCTCTCGATGGGCCGGCCCAACGCGGGCGGGGGGTGGGTGAAAATTGTACCAAAATTTTGTTCTTCTACGGTGGCTCGAACACAATATCTTGTAGAGCCTAAAAAGCAGCCATACCACTAGGTTGCAACCACATTTGTGTTATTTGAAGTTTCAAATGTATTAACAGCTAATGGCATTTTTATTCCTTCAGCTATAGGCGTACCATGGGCCGTGCGCTCCGTATCGGGCCCGGCTTCTTCACGGGCTCAGGTCCCAAACAGAACGTTCCTCACGGGCTAATATTCTATTTGGCAGCATCGGATATTTTGCTTATTCATTTATTCAGCAGTCTTAATTCCAGTTATTATAAAGAAATGTTTCTGGTATTGCTGAAATGGACTTTTAGTGTCCATTGACATGTCCAATTATCTTTTAGGAATCCACTGCGGGTTATTTGTGGGTTGCTGCATGTCATCACCATGCTCAGGTCAGCCAACTGCTGCCTTTGATGCCTGTCCTCGGCTTCTCAGTCACCCCCCCTGCATTAATTTCTGCTTCCTAGCTTACAGATAAGTTAACTACTCTTATCTAAACCCCCAGCACTCCCTTTCAAGCCTTCCAGTGCTATACTATTACTTTGTTCTAGTGCTTCTCTGAAATTGGGTTACATGATTGAACTGTAGTGTAGGAGAGCAAATTTCGAATGCATAGTTTTGGACAACAAATTCATTGTTCATTGAAATTTTAGCTACATATTGAGGGCGTAGCATGAGACGATGAGCTTGTATGATGCAGTTCTTTCTGATATTTTTTTGGTATAAAATAGTATTCTTCAATTATCAATGACCGTGTCATGCTTAGAATTGTTTTAAGAGAAATCCATGCTGCACTAATCCAGTACCATAGACACATTGGGCATAAGTTATTGTTGCATCTATTTAAGTTCATTACCAACAGTTTATTTTCTTTTTTGTTGTTTTGTTCATTTGCAGGTTGCACGTGTGGAGCAAGCAAGGAGGGAAGTGAGAGACATCTGAGCTTGTCAGATTTTCAGGACCGGAAATATTGCGAATCACCCTGTTCGCTGATGCTGAAATTTGGCTTATGCTGATGCTTATGCTGAAATATTGTGAGAGAAAAACATTGTCCCATGACTGAAAAGTAGTTCTGAATAAGCTCAAGCGAACAGGGCTATTATTCTTTCTGTTGGAATGCCCAGTAGAATAAATGGGATGCTTCATGATATACTGAGGTTATTCACGCAATATCCATGCGATGTTATACCATGTATTTTCTATTGTTGTCATACTGCCCATTAGATGTTCTATGGTATATTTTATATTGTTCACATATTATATCTACATGATATTCCGTGATATATTTTCAATTGTTCACAGGTATGTTGATACCTGGAAGATGTTTCATGATATGTTTTTTCCTCTACTTATTTACTCTTAATTATTATCCTTTTAATTCCATTTTTTATATTTTTATTTTATTTTATGCATTACGTAGCTTTCTTATTATTATTGCATGAGATGTTTCCCATGACATATTTTGGTCTAGGACATTATTTTTGTGAGGGTTGAATACTTTTTCTCTTGGAGTTAATGGTCTAATACGATTTATAATAATAGTATAAATAATTCATAATCAAGGCAAATCATCTACATGGTGTAGTGGTGGGAAATTGCTTCCTTGTTCCTTAAAGATCTTGTGTTCAACCATAGGATACTATTTTTGCTCCTGCAATATATTTCTAACATCCTAATTCCTAATCCTCCTATATATTTCTAATATATCATAATATTTCTCCTGCTGCTTTCTGTGCATTAATCGTGATCTCACGACTCACGAGCGGCTCCTTGTGTGCATTCACCATCTCACGAGTGGAGCGGATTCCGTGCCGCGAGATCTCGCGTGCGAGCACGAGCGAGCGAATCACGATCGAGTGCGCAAGCTGTGGAGCGGGCCAGCCCATACGAGGGAGAGGACTGCGGCGCGGGACAGAAAGATTCGGCCCGTGCGCGAGGTCGACCCATGCGCGGGAGCAAAGCACGTGCAATCGTCTCAAACGGTCAAACCCCAAAAAATCGAGCGTGATCAATCACAGTCGAGTAGTCGACCTGGGGAGTGGGGAGGAAGGGAAGGGGGAGTGGAAGAGGTCCCTGTTAGACCTAAAGCAGGATCTTTAGGCATAAATCTAGCGAGTTCTATTTACTGTGAACGCGATATCGAGAGTAGAGGGACAGAGAGGAATAGAAGAAGAACGTGTCGAACCTCACACCAGAGAGAGAGATGGTCCAGAAGCCGCCATCTCGTTCGTCGGTGAAGTCTGCGCACGGGCAGCGACGTTCGGGGAAGTGGTCAATGAAGTCGTCGACGTTGGTGGAGCGGGGCGGCGCGGCTAGTGGCTTCCCGTCACTGGCCGCGCCCCTCTCTGATCGGGATTAGGGTTTAGGTTTCGGTGGGGAGCTCGGCTCAGGCGAACCTCGTACTCAGAGCCATCGCCCCCCACCTCTATATATAGCGCAGTGTGACAGGGGTCCTCCAGTCATAGTGGGCTGGGTGCCTCCGATTAGGGCGTGGATCAAAGGCCCAACTAGGCCATTGGGCCCAGTTTAGAAATTGAGATCAATCTAACAATCTCCCCCTTGATCTTCTACCATCTTTCAATTTCATATTATTTAGTTTTGTTCATTCCATTACAGATTAGCGCATAGAGCATGTTTCATCGTCACGGTCAATTGCCGATAGATTTAACAACTACAACACACCACTCTGTTCTGAAATAGATACTTAACTTTGGGCCTTCTTTTCTCCAGGAATTATAGGCTTTCCCTTAAACCCATGCCGGCTACATGTTCTCTGAACACGTTGGGTGGTAAACCTTTTGTAAGCGGATCCGCGAGCATCTTTTCGGTACTTATATGCTCAAGACTTATGATATGATCCCAAACTTTATCTTTCACAACATAATACTTTATGTTAATATGTTTGGCAGCACCATTTGACTTATTGTTGTGAGCATACTGTACTGCCGGATTATTATCGCATTATAACTTAAGTGGTCTATAGATGTCGTCAACCACCTTCAAACCGGGTATGAACTTCTTTAGCCAGTTCACCTGCACCGCTGCCTCATAACACGCTACAAACTCGACATATATTGTGGACGATGTAGTGATAATTTGTTTTGAGCTTTTCCATGAAATAGCTCCCCCTATGAGAGTGAATACATATCCAGACGTGGATTTTCTACCATCTCCCGCATAATCAGAATCTGAATATCCCACTATATGTAGTGAATCTGATCTTCTATACGTCATCATGAGGCTTTTCGTTCCTTGCAAATAACGCAAGACTTTCTTTACTAATTTCCAGTGTTCTGTTCTAGGATTGCTCTAGAATCTGCCAAGTAACCCGGTAACAAATGCCAAGTCAGGGCGCGTACATACTTGAGCATATTGCAAGCTTCCGACAACTGAAGCACATGGAACCGTTTTTATTTGATCGATCTCATACTGATTCCTGGGGCATTGAAAATCTCCATATCTGTCGCCCTTGACTATAGGAGCAGGTGAGGGACTACATTTGTGTATATTGAATTTCTTTAAGATCTTTTCTATATATGCCTTTTGTGACAGTCCTAATACCCCTTTACTTCTATCTCGGTGTCGGTGTTTTGGACCGGCGAGCCCTCAACCAACTAGTAAATTTGTACTGCGTGTTCCCAATCCCGGATGGTGATGTAAAGAGACACAAGGTTTATACTGGTTCAGGCAATAGGTGCCCTACGTCCAGTCTGAGAGATCGATCTTGTATTCCTTGCACCGAGGTGCTCGTAGTAGGGGGTTACAAGCAGGGCGAAAGAGGGAGCTAGTCCTAGGTCTCTATGCGGAGCGGCGTCGATTGCTTGAGATATTGATCTCAGGCAGCGAGGAAGTGCCCTACGTTACAGAGTGTTGAGCATGTATTCATCTATCTCGTGAGCCCGTGAGCCCATCGCGTGGGCGTAGGCCTAATCGTAAGTGTCCGATTCTATTCGTCCCCCTAGAAACGGTCCCGGTCTCTCCCTTTTATAGTTGAAGGGGGGACAGGGGTGGTACATGGGGTTGCTACGTAGCGTCGTGCGAACAAAGGCGGCATGCCCGAGCCCTATAGCTTGTTGCTGTGGCGGCATGGTCGACGGAGTGGTTCTATCCTTGATGCACTAGGGCGACGCACCGGTGACATCCGATCCTATGCGACGTGGGAGCTCTAGTGATAGCTTGAAGCAGGGCGTGGCGGTCGACGTGCCGGTCACTGTGTGTTGACCGCGTGAAGAGCCGAGGCTCAGTTGGTGCCGAGGCCGAGCCGTCGTGGGGGCTCGGCGGGCGCGAATCCCGAGGTTGCCGAGACCCTGAAGTGGATTGCCGAGGCTTGGAGGGAGCAGTTGGTCCTGTACACTGATTCCGAGGCTATTGTGACCCGGACTTGACTCCCCACGCCATGTTGTTCCTGCGGCAGGGGTTAGGTAGCACAGTGTAGTGCGAGCGCCGGTCGTGGGCACAGCACCAGAGCATAGTGGCTGGTAACCCCTGCCCCGTCCTGTCCTGGATGGTATGGCGTTGATGCGACTTCCCGTCTCGTCGACCGCTCTGCAGTGTCGAGCCATCGTCCAGCTGATATCGCGAGAGTGGTTGTTCACATTAATTAGACGCGACGCTCTATCGGGGATATCGGTCGAGGCAGAGGCGATGGGTTATTGCTGAGCTGGCCTCGAGTGAGACGGAGAATCGACATCTCGTCCGAGGCTTTACACGCGGGGCCTCGGGCGAGACGGAGAATCGGTTCCCCATTCGAGGCCTTTCGTTCGAGGCCTTGAGCGAGGCGGAGATTCGGTAGGCCTTCCGAGGCCTTTCGTGCAAGGCCTCGGGCGAGGCGGAGATTCGGTAGGCCTTCCGAGGCCTTTTGTGCGAGGCCTCCTCGGGTGAGGCGGAGATTCGGTAGGCCTTCCGAGGCTTGGGGTTAGCCAATGGTTCGCCTTTTGGCTTTGATTTTGATGGGGTCTAAGCGATTTTTTCGGTATACGCTTAGGGGACCCTGTTTTATGGTACCCGACAGTAGCCTCCGAGCCTCAGGGAGGGCGTGAGCGCTCTCCTTGAGGTTTTGACGAGACTTGGCTTGCGGCAACTCCTGGCGAGATGGTGTTTCGTACTTCGAGGCCTTGGTGGGTGCGCGCGAGCGCACCCGCCGGGTGTAGCCCCCGAGGCCCTGGGGGAGTGGATTTATTCCTCCAGGGGCTTTTTCTCACGTTAAGCGAGGGGTTTTATCGTATTTGCCGAGCCTATGAGTGCGAGCTCGGGTCGCTGGGTCTCAGCGTGGTTGTAGGAAGAGTCCCCTAGCCTCCGCACGGAGCGAGAGGGCGGTCAAGAGTTCCCCTGGCTTTTTGTGCGACCCTCGCGCATCCTTTTCGTTTGGAAGGAGGGGTTGTTTGCCGAGCCCCCTCGAGTGCGAGCCTGGGTCGCTGGGTCTTGGCAAGGTTGCAGGAAGAGCCCTCGAGCCTCTACATAGAGCAAGAGGGCGATCAGGTGTTCCCCTCGCTTTTTGTGCGACCCTCACGCATCCTTTTCGTTCGGAAGGAGGGGTTGTTTGCCGAGCCCCCTCGAGTGCGAGTCTGGGTCGCTGGGTCTCGGCAAGGTTGCAGGAAGAGCCCCCGAGCCTCTGCACGGAGCGAGAGGGCGATCAGGAGTTCCCCTGGCTTTTTGTGCGCCCCTCACGCATGAGGGTTTGTTTGCCGAGCCCCCCTCGAGTGTGAGCCTGGGTCGCGGGGTCTTGACATGTTTGCAGGAAGAGCCCCCTAGCCTCTGCACAGAGCTAGAGGGCGATCAGGTGTTCCCCTAGCTTTTTGTGTGACCCTCGTGCATCCTTTTCTTTCGGAAGGAGGGGTTGTTTGCCAAGCCCCCTCGAGTATGAGCCTGAGTCGCTGGGTCTTGGCAAGGTTGCAGGAAGAGCCCCCGAGCCTCTACACGGTGCGAGAGGGCGATCAGGAGTTCCCCTGACTTTTTGTGCGCCCCTCGCGCATGAGGGTTTGTTTGCCGAGCCCCCCTCGGGTGCGAGCCTGGGTTGCGGGGTCTCGGCATGTTTGTAGGAAGAGCCCCATAGCCTCTACACGGAGCGAGACGGCAGTTAGGAGTTCCCCTGGCTTTTTGTGCGACCCTCGCACATCCTTTTCGTTCGGATGGAGGGGTTGTTTGCCGAGCCCCCTCGAGTGCGAGCCTGGGTCACTGGGTCTCAGCAAGGTTGTAGGAAGAGCCCCCGAGCCTCTACACAGAGCGAGAGGGTGATCAGGAGTTCCCCTGGCTTTTTGTGCACCCCTCGCACATGAGAGTTTGTTTGCCGAGCCCCCCTTGGGTGCGAGCCTGGGTCGCGGGGTCTCGGCATGTTTGCAAGAAGAGCCCCCTAGCCTCTGCACGGAGCGAGAGGGCAGTCAGGTGTTCCCCTGGCTTTTTGTGCGACCCTCGTGCATCCTTTTCGCTCGGAAGGAGGGGTTGTTTGCTGAGCCCCCTCGAGTGCGAGCTTGGGTCGCTGGGTCTCGACAAGGTTGCAGGAAGAGCCCTTGAGCCTCTGCACGGAGCGAGAGGGCGATCAGGTGTTCCCCTGGCTTTTTGTGCGACCCTCGTGCTTCCTTTTCGCTCGGAAGGAGGGGTGGAATATGCCAGGCTACCCTCGGTGGGCGCGAGCGGTGACACTTCCGGTGAGCTGTTATCGGGTGAGTCCGAGTGGAGGCCCATGCCCTGTTCGATAGGGGTCGGCTAGCGGTCCAGAGACGCGCTCCAAAGGTACCAGAGGGCTTCTCTAGTGGGTCCTAGGGCCGTTCAATAGGCCCCTGGGGCTCGATGCCTCCCTACGGTGGGATCCCATTTGGAGACCTCCCTGCCGGTCTCGGACACGACTTAGGGCGTCCCAAGCGTTTCGCTTGCTTGGGCCTCAGCCCCGTACGGGCTCGCCCGTAGTCATCCCTGACTCTGTTGCCCTGGGCAGCTGTCGAAACCTTTGGGGCCCAGCCTTTGAACCCCTGGACCATAACGGGCTCGGTGCCCAGTTCCTTTGTCTGAAAGGAATCGGGTGGGGGATATTCCCCCCCATCGGTTTGACAATGGCAGGCGCACCTTTTGAGGTGGTTTTCTCAGGGAGGTGGAACGATGCCTGCCGTTGCAGCGGTCGGACGTGACGCTGTGTCAGCGGATGGGACATAACTGTTCACACGATTAATAAGAAAAAGGTGGGCGCGTGGGTGGTTAAATCGGATCTGGATTAACTATGCCAGATCTTAGGGCAACTTCCCCGATTTCATCGCCAGTCCATTTCCCCTCCCTTCCTGCATAAATACGTGACGAGCCTCGCCCCTCTCCTCCTTACCTTGTCTGCCTTTGCTTTTACTACCCTCGAGCCGCTGCTAGGAACAGAGAGCGCCAGGGAGAAGAAGGGAGAAGGGAGAGGAAGAGAGGGAGAGAGCGAGGCTTACCACCGTAGTCGAATTCTCCACCGCACTCATGGCCGGCAACGTTGTTGTCATTGAGGCGGATCCTTGGGGTCGGTCCGACGTATCCATGGAGACGCTGTAGTCGCTCGTCGATGATGGTCTTCTCCGTCCGGTTACCGACCCCAACAGGCCGGAGTGGATTGCTTCGTCGGGCGAGCCGGAGCCGAGGCCCCGCGATGGCTACATTGTGAGCTTCGTGTCCTTCCACGAGCGTGGTCTCGGCCTACCGGCAGACCGGTTCATGCGGGCGCTCCCGCACTACTATGGTGTGGAGCTCCACAATTTCAACCCTAACTCCATCGCGCAGGCAGCCATCTTCGTCGCCATCTACGAGGGGTACCTGGGGATTGCCCCCCATTGGGAGCTGTGGCTCCACCTCTTCCAGGCAGGGCACACCACCAAGCTGACGGGCACGACGGGCACGAGGAAGGCGGTGAGGGCCGGAGGCTACACTCTCCAAGTGCGCCAAGACCGGTAGCACCTCTACATCCCGGTGCAGCTCGCGTCGTCCAACCACCGCTGGTATAACAGCTGGTTTTACCTCCACAACGACGATGGCGGACTTCCCCCCTATACCGGGCGGGTCGTGGAGAGCCAGCCGGTGAAGTAGAGGTATGGCATCCCGAAGGAGGATCAGCCCAAGCTGCAGCCACTACTGGAGGGGCTGGAGAGGCTACGAAGCCGCTGCCTTACGGCGGCTGCGGTCGTGGCGGCCTTCCACCGCCGGAGGGTGCTGCCGCTGATGGCCCGGCGGCGGCGGCTGTTCGACATGAGACTGGATGAGCCGATCGAGGGCATCCGAATGTCCGCCGATGCCCTCTCCGACGAGGAGATTCTACGTCGGGTGAGGGAGATGGTGGATGGGAAGTTGAGGAGCGGTGGTCTGACCCCTATCGTGATGCGCCTGTCGCGGGGGTACCTCTCCCTGGTAAGTCACGCGCCGCTGCAACCCCTGAGGCCTCCCCGTTCCTCACCGTTTCTTGTTCCCTTATTTGTGTTCGCCGTTCCTACAGGGGATGAGGGATGTGCGAGCCTCCCCGCCACCCGTTCGCGAGGACGCAAAGTGGTGGGCGGTGAATCGGGCGCACGCCGAGGCGCAGAAGAAGAAGGATGCCGAGGAGGCAAAGCGCACGAGGAAGATCCTTGAGCGCGAGGTGTTGGACAAGCGCCGCCGGCAGCAGAGGCAGGACGGTCTCCTAGTGGAGGCATCCCCGTCGCCTTCACTGTCGGAGGATTCTTCGGACGGAGATGACGAGAGCGAGATGGGGCGGGGTCCCCTGGACCATCTCCCTGACGTTGGGGAGACGGCGCCTAGAGCATTGGTGAGCAGCCCGGCGCTTCCAGGAGGAGGAGAGGATGCCTTGGGGCTGGTGATTGTCCACTCTAGGGCCGAGGCCGACACGCCCGAGGCGCAGGCGTTAGGGAAGCGAGCCATCAGCCCGGTGGGCTCGATGGCTAAGGTAGACCAGGCGACGGTGGGGGCGATGCAACTGCCCCCACAGAGGGTCGAGGGGGTGCTGGGGTCCAGCGAGGACCGGCCGGCACCGGCAGATACAGAGCCCGTGCCACCACCGCCGCCACCACCGTTGTAGAGGAGGGTCGCCATGCCAAAGCGGTTGCAGCCCCGCTCGAGGTAAGCATTTTTTCGGTAGAGTTGCAGCATCTCCCGTTCGTTCTTCGGTCGTATGCTGACCCCGTAAGTATTTTGTCTTCAGCCTGAAGAGACCTACGGAGGTGCCTACCTTGGCACCCCTTAAGGCGCTCAAGGTGAGCCCCAGCTCCACCGTAGACTGGGTGGTGGCGGCGCAAGCCGCCATACAACGTGGTGCGGCATTGGCGAGGGCTAACCAGAAGGAGCTGGTCGCCCAAGGAGAGGCTACTGAGGTGGCCCTGACACAGGCGGGGAAGGGAGCACCTACGCCCCCCGAAGCCAAGGCTCATGGGTCAGATGGGGCCAAGGCGCCCTTGGTCGATGAGGCCATCGAGGCCGAGGCCCCTCGGACCTCTGAGGCCGAGGCGACAGAGGCCGGGGTGCCTAGGACGACCGAGGCCGCGGTGGCAGAGGCCGGAGCCCCTAGGACCACCGAGGCCGGGGTGGTGGAGGCCGGCCTGAGCACGGCGAAGCCGGTGGCCCAGGAAGTGGAGATGAAGGTGGTGGAAGCCTCAGTACTGCCCCCGGTCCAAGGCCCGCCGCCATTGCGGGAGAGCGCCCGGGAAGTGGAGGTCCATTCGATCTCCTCCGACGATACTTCCCGAGGGAAGGAGGGGGCGGAGCCGAGGCGGCCAGCACTGTGGAGCTTACCGAGGGCAGCTCGGCCCTCGTACGGGTACGACCCGAGCCCCATGGGTGGGATCACCTGCATGTCTTGTGGTGAAGCCGGGACAGCCCTGAGGGGGAGCCTCTGTTCGCCCTTGAGGACGCGGCTGAGGGGGGGCGCTGGGACACCTTCGAGCAATACCGCCAGCTGGCGGAGCGGTCGCTGTGGACAGCGCTATCCGTCGTGGCTGACGATCTACCCAGCGTCGCCTAGGTACATGCCTTCTTTTCTCATGCGGTGTCGTCTTTTTTCCAAGTTTTCTTGCACTGTATGCCCCCTGTTCTGCTTACCTAGGAGCTCGAGACTCGGTCCCTTAGGAAGTCGATCTTCCTCCGGCAGGAGAGGGACGTCTGGGACCAGCTCCAGCGGCAGAAGGACCTTCTTACCGGTGGCAACGAGCTTCTATCGGCGCAGAGCGTGGAGGTGGAGGACCTCCGCCTTTGCTGTGCCGATGCGAAGGCCGAGGTGGCCACGGTTCGGGAGCAGGCCGCCCCTTTGGTGGCACGGGTCAAGGAGCTGGAGGAGGAGCTGACCCGGGTGGCCGGCGATCGAGACACCTTTAGGTCTCGGGCTGAAGAAGCGACGGCCTCTGCCAAGGTCCTCGCTGGGCAGCTGGGTGCGGAGCAGGGTGCGCACCTACTGATGAAAGGCGCCCTAGCAGAGGCCCTCAAGGTGGCCAAGGCCTCCCAGACTAAGGCTGTGGTCTAGAAGGGAAAGGTCGAGGGTGAGTCATGTTCCCCTTGTTTTATTTTTTTTCCTATGTTCGACCCCTAACTCCCTGGTGTGATGCAGAGCTGGAGAAAGAGGTCTCCAGGGCGACCGAGGCCTCTCAGGTCGAGGTCCAACGCCTGAAGGAGAAAGCCGAGGCCTCTCGGGTCGAGGCCCAGCACTAGGAAGAGAAAGCCGAGGGTGAGTCCCGTAGGCCCTAGCCCCTATTTGGCTTGTTTCCCTTTGCGCTTAACCCCATCCTGCCTGTCCTGGCACAGGGTTGGAGAAGGAGGTTTCCCGGGTCACTAAGGCTTTTGTCGTGGTGCAGGCGGTGCTCGATGCCGAGATCAAGGAGCACAACGCGCTACAGAGCGCCGCCCGTACCGCCTGCGAGGCCCTGGAGGTCGAGGGGGTCCAGTTGGGCAGCTCCCTTGGGAGCCACTTGATCGCATTGAGTGGCCAAGTGTGCGAGCGCCTCCGAGGGGCATTGCACATGGGCATCAAGCGCGCCCTAGCCGTCATCGCCTCGCACTACATCGGTGTCAACCTCGAGGCCATCAGCGATGGCTATGTCCTGCCCGATGATGACGAGGAGGCCGACGAGGAGGTCGCGAAGCTGATGAAGGTGGCTGAGGGCCCTGGCACGATGTTGGCCAAGCTGTTCGAAGAGGAGGTGGTCCCTCCCATGTCGTCCACCGATGCTGGAGGCCCTGAGCCTTGACCTAGGCCCAAGAGGCCATGTAAATAGAATAGGGATTATTTTTGTATCGTAACGCTTGTGGCCGTCGAGGCCTTTTTAAAGTACTCATGCTTCTTAATCGTTTTTATTGTATTTCTGAGCCTCTGCCCTCTGTCTCATCTCTGAACAGATCTCTTGCAAAAAACTTCCTCGGAGCCTAAGCTGCCCCTTGGGCGAAAGGTGGTGAGGGAGTGCCGTAGCCTAGAGGTGTAGGCCGTCTCGTGACTCGACCGGCCTTCTGGCCTTGAGACAGACTTTCGGTCCTTAGGTTTTTTACAACTGATTTGTCAGAGCGCGCTAGAGAGTTTGGCGTAGAAACTTTTTTGAAAAACGATTAAAAATGGTGCGTGGGACTTAGGGGGGGAGTCCGCCCTTCTAGCCCCCGAGGGAGGCTCGGTTCTGCAGAGGCAGAGCCGTGTCCTGTTCGAGCCCCACAGTGGGCACCTCTATAGAGGTAGAGCTGAGTCTCCCTTATGGTGTTATCGTAATGCCGAGACCCGCGATGGGCTCGGGGGGTTTCTCGAAAAATTAGAACAACTAAAGAACGCTTCTTAATTGTATTTCAAGAAACAATGTATACAATGCTTGGAAATTTAAGGGTAAAAGCGACGTAGCTATTCTATGTTCCAAGCGTTGGTGAGGATTTTGCCCTTCTCGTTGGCTAGCTTGTAGGTCCTGGGCTTCAGCACTTGGGCGATGATGTACGGTCCTTCCCATGGTGGGGTCAGCTTGTGGCGGCCCTTGTTGCTCTACCTCAGCCTCAGCACTAGGTCGCCCACCTTCAGGCCTCGGCTTCGAATACGCCGGGCTTGATAGCATCGTAGGGCTTGCTGGTACTTGGCTGAATGTAGTAGCGCAACGTCTCGAGCTTCCTCCAGTTGGTCGAGGGCATCCTCACGGGCGGTGCGGTTGCTCTGCTCGTTGTAGGCCTGAAGCCTTAGGGAACCGTATTCCAAGTCAGTGGGGAGGATAGCCTCGGCTCCATAGACCAAGAAGAATGGTGTGAACCCCGTGGCTTGGCTCGGAGTGTTCCTCAGGCTCCAGATGACCGACGAGAGTTTGGCGAGCCATTTCTTGCCAAACTTCTTCAACCAGTTGTAAATTCTTGGCTTGAGGCCTTGTAGGATCATGCCGTTGGCACGTTCTACTTTGCCATTTGTCCTAGGGTGTCCTACGGCCGACCAGGCCACACGGATGTGGTGGTCGTCGTAGAACATCAGGAATTTTTGGCCGGTGAATTGTGTCCCATTGTCGGTGATGATGGTGTTCAGAACCCTGAACCTGTGGGTGATATCTATGAAGAACAACACCGCTTGCTCGGATTTGATTCGATTGATCGGGCGAGCCTCAATCCATTTGGAGAACTTATCGATCGCTACCAGCAGATGGGTGTAGCCCCCGGGGGCCTTCTGCAGAGGCCCAACCATGTCGAGTCCCCACACGGCAAATGGCCATGTAATGGGGATGGTTTGGAGGGCTTGGGCCGGGAGATGTGTCTGTCGCGCGTAGTACTAGCATCCCTCGTAGGAGCGTACGAGCTTGGTGGCATCAGCAACTACCGTTGGCCAGTAGAATCCTTGGTGGAAGGCATTTCCGACAAGCGTCCGAGGCGCTGCATGGTGCCCATAGGCGCCCACGTGCAAGTCCCAAAGTAGGGCTTGGCCTGCCTCGGTGGTGATGCATCGTTGGAGAACGCTAGACGGGCTTTGTCTGTATAACTCGCCATTGCAGAGGATGTAAGTTTTGGCTCATCGCGCAAGCCGTCGGGCTTTGGTCCTGTCTACAGGAAGCTCTCCCTGAGCGAGCCAATCAAGGAATGAGACTCGCCAGTCCGTGCCCTGGTTGGCCTTAGGAGGCTCCGTGTCGACTTCCATGACCTTAGGCTTGGCCGAAGGAGTCTCGGCGGCAGAGGGGGCCTCGAGCCCTACGGTGGGTTCGACCGGTGGACCCTCTTCCGCTGCCGAGGCATAGTCGATGGAAGGCTTGTGGAGGTCTCTGGCGAAGACGTTCGGGGGGACCGGGGCCCGCGCCGACGCCATCTTTGCCAGTTCATCTGTGGCCTCGTTGAATTTCTGTGCGATGTGGTTGAGTTCGAGACCGTCGAACTTGTCTTCTAGGTGATGTACCAACTTGCAGTACACCTCCATTTTGGGGTCAAGGCAGTTCGACTCCTTCATCACTTGATCGACAATGAGCTGCGAGTCGCCCCAGACGTCGAGACGCCATACTCCAAGTTCGATGGCGATCTGCAAGTCGTTGACGAGGGCCTCGTACTCGGCTGCGTTGTTGGAGGCAGCGAAGTGGAGCCGAATTATGTAGCGCATGTGTACTCCGAGGGGCGAGATGAAGAGCAGACCCACGCCTGCCCCGGTCTTCATCAGGGACCCATCAAAGTACATGGTCCAGCACTCTGCCTAGACTTGAGCATGTGGCAGTTGGGTGTCGGTCCACTCAGCCACAAAGTCAGCCAAGACCTGAGACTTGATTGCCTTCCGAGGCGCGAAAGCCAGGGCCTCCCCCACGAGTTCGATGGCCCACTTGGCTATCCTACCCGAGGCCTCCCGGTTATGGATTATCTCTCCCAGGGGGAAAGACGACACCACAGTCACCGGGTGGGACTCGAAGTAGTGTCGCAGCTTGCGTCGAGCTAAGACTACGGCATAGATCAGCTTCTGGATGTGGGGGTAGCGTGTTTTGGTCTCAGAGAGCACTTCGCTGATGAAGTAAACGGGTCGTTGGATGGGTAGAGCATGCCCCTCTTCCTGCCTCTCCACTACTACGGCTGCACTGACCACTTGGGACGTAGCGGCGATGTAGAGTAAGAGGGCTTTGCCTTCGGCTGGCGGTATCAGGACAGGAGGATTGGTGAGCAGTGCCTTGAGCTTGACGAGGGCTTCTTCGGCCTCGGGGGTCCAAGAAAAGCGTTCCAATTTGCTCAAGAGATGGTACAGAGGCAAGCCTTTTTTGCCAAGGCGCGAGATAAAGCGGCTCAGGGCCGCAAGGCATCCCATAACCCTCTGCACTCCTTTGAGATCTTGGATTGGTCCCATGCTGGTTATGGCCAAGACCTTCTCTGGGTTGGCCTTGATGCCGCGTTCCGAGACTATGAATCCCAAGAGCATGCCTCAGGGAACCCCAAAGACACACTTTTCGGGGTTGAGCTTGATGCCCTTCTCTCTAAGGCATTTGAAGGCTATCTCTAGGTCATCGATGAGATTCCCGGTCTTTCTGGACTTGACAACGATGTCGTCCATAGGCCTCGATGGTTTGCCCGATGTGCTCGCCAAAGACCTGGGTCATGCACCGCTGGTATGTGGCCCCTGCGTTTCTGAGGCCAAAAGGCATAGTCACGTAGCAGTACATGCCGAATGGTGTGATAAAAGAAGTCACGAGCTAGTCGGACTCTTTCATCTTGATTTGATGGTAACCGGAATACGCATCAAGGAAAGATAGGGTTTCGCATCCCGCGGTGGAGTCAACAATTTGGTCGATTCGAGGTAATGGGAAAGGGACTTTTGGACAGGCTTTATTCAAACCGGTGTAGTCTACACACATCCTCCACTTCCCATTTTTCTTTTTGACTAACACAGGGTTAGCTAACCACTCTGGATGGGATACTTCCTTGATGAATCCGGCCGCCAAAAGCTTCTGCACCTCCTCGTTGATGGTCCTGCGCTTTTCCTCGTCGAATCGGCGTAGGCGCTGCTTCACTGGTCTAGAGCCGGCCTAGATGTCCAAGGCATGCTCAGCGACCTCCCTCGGTATGCGTGGCATGTCTGAGGGACTCCACGCGAATACATCGGCATTCGCGTGAAGAAAGTCGATGAGCACGGCTTCCTATTTGATGTCGAGGGTGGCGCTGATCCTCAGCGCTCGGTCGTCGGGGCAGGTGGGGTCGACCGAGACGAGCTTGATGGCCTCCACGGGCTCGAAAGTCCTGGTACGATGCTTGGGCTCGGGCAGCTCGCTGCCCAGTCGGTCGAGGTTGGCGATGAGGGTCTTAGCCTCCACGAGAGCCTCGGGTACTCGATGCATTCGACGTCGCAGTCGTATGCATGCTCGTACATGGACTCGATCGTGATGACGCCGTTGGGACCCGGCATCTTGAGCTTGAGGTAGGTGTAGTTGGGGACTGCCATGAACTTGGCGTAGCATGGCCGCCCCAGGATGGCATGGTAGGTTCCCTTGAATCCAACCACCTCAAAGGTAAGGACCTCCTTGCGGTAGTTAGAGGGGGTGCCGAAGCAAACGGGCAAGTCGATGCGCCCGAGGGGTCGCGTGCGTTTCCCCAGCACGATGCCATGGAAAGGCGCGGCATTACCCTTGAGCTACGACCGGTCGAGCTCCAGGAGCTCCAGGGTGTTGGCATAGAGGATGTTGAGGCCGCTGCCTCCGTCCATCAACACCTTGGTAAGTCAGGTGTTGTCGATGATCGAGTCGACAACAAGTGGGTATTGCTCGGGATTTGGGACATGATCAGGGTGGTCATCCCGATCAAAGGTGATCGCTTCCCGAGACTAGTCGAGGTATCGGGGAGTGGCCACCTTAACCGAGAAAACCTCCCGACATTCCCTCTTTCGCTGGCGCACCATGAGGCACGCTGAGGGCCCGTCGAAGATCATGAAGGCGTTGTGCACCTCGGGGAACCCGTCGTCCTTGTCATCGTCCCTATCACCGGCGCCCCTCTTCTTGGCATCGTCATCGGGGAGCCTGAGCTTGGCGTAGTAACGCTGGAGCATGGTGCACTCCTCGAGGGCGTGCTTCACCGGGCCCTGGTGGTAAGGGCAGGGCTGCTTCAGCATGTCGTCAAAGAGCCCAGGGTCTCTAGGGCCTCGGGGATTCTTGTGCTCCGCGGTCGTGACTAGACCGGCCTCGAGGACCTCCTATTTCCCCTGGCGACCCTTTTTCTTTTTCTTGGGGAGGTGGGGAGCCGAGGCCTCGGGGGCCTCGCCTCTCCGCTTCCCCTTGGCGTCGCTGTCGGGGAAGATGGTGCCGATGGCCTCTTCGCCCGAGGCGAAGTTGGTGGCGATGTCGAGGAGCGCGGCAGCCAAGGTTGGCATGATCCGGCCTAACTCTCGGACCAAGTCTCGACAGGTGGTGCCGGAGAGGAAAGCCTGGATGATTTCTGAGTCACCGACGCTGGGCAACTCGGTGCACTGCTTGGAGAAGCGTCGGATGAAATCTCAGAGAGACTCATCCGACTTCTAGCGACAACTCTTGAGGTCCCAGGAGTTCCCGGGACACACATATGTGCCCTGGAAATTCCCGATGAAAACCCTCACCAAGTCGCGCCAGTCATGGATCTGTGAAGGAGGAAGGTGTTCGAGCTAGGCTCGCGCCGAGTCTGACAAGAACAACGGGAGGTTGTGAATGATGAGCAGGTCATCGTCCGCGCCGCCTAGCTGACAAGCCAGGCGGTAATCGACCAGCCAAAGATCGGGATTAGTCTCGCTGCTGTATTTCGTGAGATTGGCCGGTTGGCAAAACTGGGCCGGGAACTAAGCGCCGTGGATGGCTCTGCTAAAGACTCGAGGACCAGGTGGCCCAGGGGAAGGACTGCGGTCCTCCTCGCTGTCGTAGCGATCACCTCGGTGCGGTTGGTAGCCTTGGGCGGGCCCCTCATTGTTGTGGCACCGTCGTCTGCCGACCACATTGTGGTCTCCTTGTCCCTCGCATTGGCCGCTAAGGCGCTCGTGCACCGAGAGGGTTCTGTTGGCCGTTGGTGCCCGAGCAGGCTCGGGATGAACCGAGGCCTCTCTATCCTGCCGAAGTGATGCCGTGGATAGTTTTGAGGCGCCCCCATGCCGTCGAGAGGCAGAGCTCTCGGCCTGCTGCACCACAGCGGTCTCGAGGAGGTCCCGGAGCTCGTCGTGGACCCGTCGCCCGGTTGTGGTAGAGGGCTCGGGCATCGTTCGAAGAAGCATCGCCGCTGCCATGATGTTCTGGCTAGCACGATTGAAGATAGGGGGCTGCTCGCCCCCTACGTCATTGTTGATGCGGTGGTGGACGTTGCGAGCCCTCCGCCGGGCTGCTTCGCGATCACCGTGACCTTGCTACTCTTGCTCGAGAGTGTTTTGGAGCTGCTGCAGAAGGAGTCGGTCTTGTTTGACCTTGGCCTGAAGTTCGCGAAGCTGCTCCAATTCAAGGCGTCGATGTTCCTCAGGGGCGAGGTTCTCATTCCGCGCCACAGGGTGCTCGTTCCATGGAGGTGCGGTGCCGCTCGCCCCCGCGGGGGGCGGGGAGCGAAAACCTGTCCCTTCATCCTCATCGCCCATGCTTGGCATCCCAAGCCCGACGTGGAAGCACTCATGAGTGGGGTCATAAGTGCCTTCGTCATCGGAGTCAGAGAAACCAAAGCAGTAGTCGCTCGTGGCCAGGAAGCGGCGCATGGCTTCAGGGTCGTGGAGCCCGGAGAAGTCCACTCCGGTCCACGCCTTGTCCTCCTCCGAGGAGTCAGCGTGGGTGTGGATCGAAGTCATGGCGTCGAAGTCGAGGATGAAGCACTGGTGGTGTCCTGAGGGCTCTGCATGAGTGGAAGCGTAAGCGGAAGCATAGGCGGCGGTGGCATTACGCAACCCGAAGGGGTACGGGGACGGTGCCATCGCTGGGTTCTGCTCTACCGGAGTCGACACCTCAGGACGTGGCGGGGCAGAGCTTGATGATAGGGCATTTCTACACACCACCGGCGTCTTTCCCTTGTCCAGGCTCAGGCTAGATAGGTCCCCAACCAGGGACCTGGTGCCAATAGCTGGGCATGGGATTCCGGCAGAGCGCGGTGCATGGCCCTGAACTTGCACGGTGTCATGGTGATCCCGCCCGCGTTGCTCTTGGCAGGAGTGATGAGGGCGGCGGCCCTAGCACCGCCTGCGCCTGGGCTGCTGGTGTGTGATGTCGTCGTCGGTCGGTGGGGCTCGGGGTGTGAGGAGTACCATGTCATACGCAGATCCTAGAGACATGAACTCTAGGCTCCCAAACTAGATCACCGTGCTGAGACGTAGCGGTCGTACGGGGTCTGCCATCCGGAACTTGTTGGGATGACGAAGCTGACACACAGTAGTTCCCCTACCTGGCGCGCCAACTGTCGGTGTTTTGGACCGGCGAGCCCTCAACCAACTAGTAAATTTGTATTGCATGTTCCCAATCCCGGATGGTGATGCAAAGAGACACAAGGTTTATACTGGTTCAGGCAATAGGTGGCCTATGTCTAGTCTAAGAGATCGATCTTGTATTCCTTGCACCGAGATGCTCGTAGTAGGGGGTTACAAGCAAGGCGAGAGAGGGACCTAGTCCCAGGTCTCTGCGCGGAGCGGCGTGGATTGCTTGAGATGTTGATCTCAGGCAGCGAGGAAGCGTGCGTGTTACAGAGTGTCGAGCGTGTATTCGTCTATCTCGTGAGCCTGTGAGCCCATTGCATGGGCGTAGGCCTAATCATAAGTGTCCGATTCTATTCGTCCCCCTAGAAACGGTCCCGGTCTCTCCCTTTTATAGTTGAAGGGGGACATGGGTGGTACATGGGGTTACTACGTAGCGTCGTGCGAACAGAGGCGGCATGCTCGAGCCCTGTAGCTTGTTGCTGTGGTGGTCGACGGAGTGGTTCTGTCCTTGATGCACTGGGGCGACGCGCCGGTCACATCCGATCCTGTGCGACGTGGGAGCTCTAGTGATAGCTTGAAGCAGGGCGTGGCGGTCGATGTGCCGGTCACTGTGTGTTGACCGCGTGAAGAGCCGAGTCTCAGTTGGTGCCGAGGCCGAGCCGTCGTGGGGGCTCGGTGGGCACGAATCCCGAGGTTGCCGAGACCCTGAAGTGGATTGCCAAGGCTTGGAGGGAGCAATTGGTCCTGTACACTGATTATGAGGCTATTGTGACCCGGACTTGACTCCCCATGCCGCGTTGTTCCTGGGGCAGGGGTTAGGTAGCATAGTGTAGTACGGGCGCCGATCGTGGGCACAGCACCAGAGCATAGTGGCCGGTAACCCCTGCCCCGTCCTGTCCTGGATGGTATGGCGTTGATGCGACTTCCCATCTCATCGGCCGCTCTGCAGTGTCGAACCGTCGTCCAGCTGATATCGCGGGAGTGGTTGTTCGCATTAATTAGACGCGACGCTCTATCAGGGATATCGGTCGAGGCAGAGGCGGCGGGTTATTGCTGAGCCGGCCTTGAGCGAGATGGAGAATCGACATCTCGTCCGAGGCTTTACGCGTGGGGCCTCGGGCGAGACGGAGAATCGGTTCCCCGTTCGAGGCCTTTCGTGCGAGGCCTCGAGCGAGGCGGAGATTCGGTAGGCCTTCCGAGGCCTTTCGTGCGAGGCGGAGATTCGGTAGGCCTTCCGAGGCCTTTCGTGTGAGGCCTCGAGCGAGGCGGAGATTCGGTAGCCCTTCCGAGGCTGGGGGTTAGCCAATGGTTCATCTTTTAGCTTTGATTTTGATGGGGTCTAAGCGATTATTTCGGTATACGCTTAGGGGACCCCGTTTTATGGTACCCGACACTCGGTGAATCTCGATCCCTAGAATGAACGAAGCTTCACCAAGATCTTTCATATCAAATTTTGAGGATAAAAACTTCTTTGTCTCCAGTAGTAGACTGACATCACTACTAGAAAGTAAGATAACATCCACATACAGGACAAGGAAAATAAACTTCCCATTCTTAAACTTTGCATAGACACAATTGTCCTCTACATTCTCTTTAAACCCAAAATTCTTTATTGTCTGATCAAACTTCAAGTACCACTGTCTTGAAGCTTGTTTTAATCCATAAATGGATTTCTTTAGGCGACATCCCATTCGTTCTTTTCCTTCCATGACAAAACCTTTCGGTTGTGCCATGTAAACATTTTTCTCCAAGTCCCAAACTTTATTGGCATTCATAGATTTCATTTCATCTTCCATGGCCTCAAGTCACTTTGATGAATGATCACTTCTCATGGCTTCTTCAAATGAGGTGGGATCATCCTCCATTTGAAATTTCTCAGTGTTGTATACTTCATAGTCAGTAGGAATAGCTGATTTTCTAACTCTTTGAAACCTTCTAGGGTCCTCCACATTTGGCACATCTTCTGTTTGATGCTGTTGTTGCTCCCCCTCATGTGTGGCAATAGGTTCTATAGGATCCTGAAGAACAAGTTTCTCATCATCATTCATTGTTGCCACAGGCGGAATAACAATAGGTGCTGGCACCACAGTATCTTGCACTATCGGTGCAGCGACAGCAGGTAGTGAGAAAAATGGCTCATGAATCATCGGACTGAGCGCATACACCCACTTCTCTTCAAGGTCAATTTCTCGAGCTACCATGCTCCCCCTCATCATTTCATCCTCTAAGAAGACAGCGTGTCTCGTTTCCACAAACTTTGTATGTCTGTCTGGACAGTAGAAACGAAAACCTTTTGACTTTTCTAGATAGCCAATGAAATGGCAACTTACTGTTTTGGGATCTAGCTTCCCAATGTTTAGGTTAAATACTTTAGCCTCAGCAGGACTCCCCCACACACGTAAGTGGTTTAATGAGGGTACTCTTCCTGTCCACAACTCAAACGGTGTTTTGGGCACCGACTTACTTGGTACTCTATTGAGAATATGAATGATGATTTTTAATGCCTCCATCCATAGGCTTAACGGTAAGGTGGAGTAACTTATCATACTACGCACCATATCCATCAGGGTACGATTGCGTCTTTTAGCTACTCCATTCTGCTGAGGTTCGCCCAGTGTAGAATACTGGGCTACTATGCCATTCTCCTATAAGAACCTTGCAAAAGGTCCAGGAACTTGGCCATATGGGGTATGCCGACCGTAGTACTCCCCCCACGGTCGTACCTGACTATCTTAATATTTAAATTGTGTTGGTTTTCAACTTCTGCCTTAAATATCTTAAATTTATCCAATGCTTCTGTTCTTTCTTTGATTGGATAAATATAGCCATAATGGGAGTAATCATCTGTGAATGTTATAAACGAATCATAACAATCCACACTCTTTACAGGAAACGGATCACAAATGTCTGTGTAAATAATCTGTAAAATTCCTACGCTTCGTTTGGCATCTTTCTTAATTTTCTTTACATACTTTTCTTTTATGCATTCTCTGCATTGTTCTAAATCTGAGAACTCTAATGGAGGAAGAATATCATTCTTAACTAGTCTTTCTATTCCCCCCTTGAAATATGGCCTAAACGATAGTGCCATAATTTCGACGACGCATCGTGAGCTCTCTTTCATGTTCTATTTATATCCGCAGACGAGGATACATTCTCATTGTCGCATACAACATTCCCATTATCGCATACAACATTCACATCATCATGTAGTGATAACAAATAAAGCTTATTTTATAAGATAGCAAGACCAACACATGCATTATTAAATGTTATCTTACATTTGCCATTTCTAAAATGGTAATCATATCCATCATTGTCCAAGCATGAAACACTAATCAAGTTTCTCTGTAAAGAGGGAACATAAAGTATATCTCTAAGTAAAAGTGTGAAGCCATCAGCAAGCTCTAGAGAAAGATCGTCAACGGCTTCAACATCTGCTCGGACTCCATTTGTAACTTTAACGTATCTTTCTCTTCTTTGTGTAGTCCTCGTTGAACGGAGTCCCTGTAAGGAATTAGCAACATGAACAGTTGCACCTGAGTCAGTCCACTAAGTAGATTTCGAATATTGTACATACAGGGATTCATTTATGAACATAATAATGTTCTCACATTTCTTTGCCATGATCATCTTTAAGTAATCAGGATAATCTTTCTTATAATGTCCCATCTTCTTGCAATAGAGACACTGGTCTTTCTCTACTGTGAACTTGTTCTGCTGAGGCTGACGCAGCATGGGACCCTTTCCCTTTGATTTTGAGGAGGAGTTAGCATTATTATTCTTTTTCTTGTTGTCTTTCACATAATTGATAGTGCCACCATTGACAGCTTTCATTCTCTCCTCTTGTACACACATAGCCATGAGTCTCTCTAAGTCTCACTTCTCGGGCTGTATGTTGTAGTTGACAACAAAAGTGTCAAATTCCTTTGGTAAGGAAGCAAAAATAAGATGGATAAGGAACTCTTCCATGAGAGCCAGATCCATTGGTTTTAGCTTGGAAGCCAAATTGCTCATCCTTAGTATGTGCTCTCTTATGCCACCATTTCTAGAGTACCTCTTTGTCACCAGCTGCTTTATTAGCTGGGTAGCATATGTCTTTGAAGAGCCAGTGAACTGACTCTTTATTCTATCGAGGTACTCGGTGACCGTGTTACACTCTGGGATTGAGCCCACAATTACAGGCTCAATCGTGTTCTTTATCACAGCCAAATATTTTTTTGTTGACAGTGACCAACTTCCTATGCTCAATGTCATAGGACATCTTTTGGGATACAAAATCTCTCTCTCTCTAGTTGCCCAAGCGGCATCAGCCTCGTTTGTCTCCTTCACCGGTGCCACAGGCTCAGTGGGACACGGTGAGGTGACTACCCAGTCCACCTCAGCCAAGATGAAGGCCAGGTCAATCTTTTTCTTCCACTCCATGTAGTTGTCACCTTTGAGAGTGGGGATCTCTTTGATACAACCCATCAAGTTGTATCTGCCTGAAAACACAATTCATATAGGGTGAGAACATAAATAATAACAACAATTGCATGCCTTGATTCCAACGTTGGTCAAAATTAAAATATACAACTGTTTATACATTAAATCTACATCACCGTTGGGCAGAAATAAAAATAATGCATAAAATCATTAAAATTACGATATTGTTATTAACAACATTGGTCAGAAAATAACAACATCATAATCATGTCAAAATCTCTTTTTCTCTAATTAAATATCATGTTGGTTCAAAATAACCGGAGCATAAACTATTTCTTTAGCAGCGGAAAAACTAATTCAATTTAATGAATTTTGCCCACAGGAAAAATCTCTTTTCTATTTTCTTTGAGCCATTTATCCATTTTCCAGGAAATAAAACTTTTACTGGAAAAGGAAAACAAAAAAGGAAATGGCTCAAACTGTTACAGTCTTCGGCCCAAAACAGCAAAAAAGGCCCGGTCCATAGCAGCAGCGCGCGGCCCAGCCACGGCCCAGTCCGCAGCAGCAGCGCGACGCGCGCCCGCTCCTCCGCGCCTAGGCCGCAACCTGGGCCTGGACCGGGAATGTCCTTCCTCGCCTGGGCTGAAAGCGGCCCAAGCTCTGCGTGGTATTCGCTGGAACAAAACAACGGCAACGGCGCCGAACCCCCAAACCCTAATCATTCGTCTCCCTCTCTTCCTCTCTCAGCCCCGCAGCGCAGAGAGCGAACGACCATGGCGCCGTCACCGGCCCCCTCGCCGGCGCTCGCGCTCCCCAACGGGTGAGCGCGCCGCCGTCGAGCGGCCTGACGGCGGTGCCCTACCGCACCCGTGAGGGCCGTGCCCTAGCGGCAGCGGCGCCTTCTTCTCCCGCGCCGGCGAAGCGGCAGCGCGCCTGTTCATCCCGTGCGACGGCGGTGTCGGCAGCGGCGAGGTAGGCCTCTGCCCTTCCCTTTCTTCTCCCCCTTCTGGATCTGGGTCTTGCGATTGGGGATTAGGGTTAGGGTTAGGGTTTGACTCACTGGAGTCACTATTCATCTTCCCCAGCAAGTTCTTCGTGGGTTTGAGCTCGGATTTAGGTTCTTCTTGAACCGAGTCCTTCTTCTTACTCCTTTCCTTCACCCTATTAGGGTTAGGGTTCGGTGACCCTCTGTCTTTCTGTTTCTTCCCCGATTAGGGTTAGGGTTTCAATCCGAACCGGATCGAACCCTCTATTACTCTTTGATTTTTTTCAATTCTCTACCCCATACTAGATCTACACACTGGCAATCCGGCTCTGGTACCATTGTTAATTATATAGGATCATTAGGAGCATAGATCTAGCCGGTAGAGTGGTTCTATTCGGGATAAAAGACGCAGCGTAACCTAATACATGTAGAACTAGAGAGACAGAGAGGGAAGGGACAAGAACGTGTCGAACCTGACACCGCAGAGGGAGATGATCCAGAAGCCGCCATCTCGTTCGTCGGTGAAGTCTGCGCACAGCAGCGACGTTCGGGGAAGAGGTCGATGAAGCCGTCGACGTCGGTGGAGCGGGGGCGCGGCTGGTGGCTTCTCGTCACTGGCTGCGCCCCTCTCTGATCGTGATTAGGGTTTAGGTTTCAGTGGGGAGCTCGGCTCAGGCCATGGTCTAAATCTCAAATCCATCTATCATTTGTGTGAGCCTCAGCCATTCTATTCTTCCTTCTGCTGTGCGCAAACAGGGATGGGAAGAGTGCCGACAGTGTGTCTCCTCGAACCCAACTGGATGTCCAGAAGCATGTTGTGACCTGTGAGGCCGCTGTTCAGTTGGAGAACCATTGCTGCATAATATTAGTAATAATGATCTTCAGGCAGGGGCATGCCAATCCAAGGACGCTCTAGTGCAACCCATTCAAACCACAGCCACCATAAGCGTTGAGCTCGCGCATAGCATTCAAGGTCCAGTATGCCAAGGGCGCCTATTTCTAATAGCTGACACATTGTTGTCCATGCCACCTTGCATTTTACCGGGGAGAGTTGCTGATCCCTCGAACAAAGGAAACGTCTCCATAGCTTATCCCATTCTTTGAGAAATCCTTTTATCTGGTTGAGGACAGTGAGCAGATAGGTTCCCTGGGATCTTAAAATTGATTCTGAAAAACCACCCTTCTCCTTTCCTGGGTAAGAAGAAGACCCTTTCAGTCAACCACCAAGAGTGCAGTTCTTATGGCTGCTAACACAAGAAAGGGTGCAGTGCAGAACGAACCTACGTAAAAGGAAGATTGTGGAGTCCCCAACATGTGAAGTATGCAACCAAGCAGATGAGACGGCTACCCATATAATTGCAGAGTGCCCTTTTGCCGATCAGTTCTGGAGAGTGCTTGGGATCACAATGCCAGTACCCAGTGCAGAGAGCTCCCGCTCTGTGCGGGGTCTGGGGAAGAGTGTCAGTGGCAAGCCTTACCCTCGCCTGTGCAATGCGAGGAGACCGCGACTCGAACCCGGGACCTTTCGGTCACAGGCGATAAGACTCTACCGCTTGCACCAGGCCGCCCTTCGCTTGGGATCATAATGCCATCTTGCCCAAATGGGATTCGGTCTATTCACTTCTTGAACTGTTCCCCACACATACCAGCAAAACATTTCAGCACTTTTGTTGCTTTATGCTGCTGGCAATTGTGGAAGCGATGAAACGCTGTAATCTTCAAAGAGGACAGGGCCAACCTGTGCAGAACGATGATCGCCTGCAAAGATGAAGCGGCGCTATGGATGCATTGCTTGCCCAAGCGAGACAAGGCGATAGGAGAAGACTGGTGTGCAATTTTTTGTTTGGCAATGTAAACTTCCACCCCGAAAAACACTCTCCTGAAATCTGTAATGTCCTCAAATACTGATAGGCTCTTTTGAGCCAAGATCAATGCCCCCCCGGTAATCATAAAAAAAAACTTGCTTTTGGCCCTATCCTGTAAGTACTATGGATTTATTAACCTCGCCAATATAGTATCAAGTTGTCAACACCTACTTCTGAAGTCATCTGACTTTCTCTTTTATCCACAGGCTTCAGAGCAGTAATTTATCAAGCCACCATCAGTTTCATCTATACTCGTTCTTTCCATCTCCATCTGAATTATTCTTATGGTGTATCTCATTCCTGAATGGATGTCGATTATCTCGTGCCAGAAACACATTCATTTTCCTTCCTATCTCAATCCAACTACAGTCGGGCCGCTTACTGACACCTCTGTCCTTCATGGATCTCCTCACTCTAAAAACTTCTGCCCATTTCCCCATCTCAGCGTACATATTCAAGAGGACATAGGGTCCAGAGTTCTCAGGATCAAAGCTCAAAACAATGTCCCAGCTGTCCATCCCCCCAACGCAACATTCTTATGCAGCCTGCAAGCACCTAGCAGAGAAGCCCAAAGCACAAAGTCAGGTTCCATTGTCATGTCCTTTATGAGCTCAGAGAAGCTCGACCGGCATGGCCAAGCAAGTCAACCATGCATGTGTAATGATCTCGGGATGGCGTTATCCCATGATCCTTAGTTATAGAATGGAAGCATCCCAGACCCTCCTCCGCCAATCCAGAGTGCCACAGGTTGAGAAGACCCCTATCATGATTCATGGTGACAGAGTCTTGGCTCTCATTGCTGCACAACATTCTCTCAAAAAGATGCAACGCATCTTTTGCACGACCATTCTGTGCATAACCAACAATCATCGCATTCCACGACACGTTTCTAGCTGCCATTCTCTCAAATAGTCAAAATACCATAGCACTATCATTTTTTGAAATAAAATACCATAGAACTATCATCGATGGAACCTGTTTTCAGGTACATGTCTATGAGGGAGTTCCCAACAAACACATCAGATTCTGGCCCAAAGTCAAAGCGAATATCTTCCTTGAGGGCATGCACATGAGCTTGCTGACCAAGCTGAAGGTCAGCAATATTCCCACTTGCGTTCAGAAAATTTCCATACGTGTAATGTGTTGGTTAGATGGAGTCTCTTTTCAGCTGGACAAAGAGCCTAATTGCTTCTTCCTCCTCACCATTCTGGGCATATGCTGCAATGAGCATATTCCTAGCAATGACATTCTTCTCGATCATCTGTGAGAACACCTACTTGTTAGATTGATCTCCACCAGTTGGTCCAACGGTCAATTGGGCTCTTGATCCGCGCCTTGATCGGGGGCGTCCAGCCGTTCTCCTGGCTGATGGGCCCCGTCGCGCAGCGCTATAAAGAGGAAGGTGGGGGCCGGGGCGCAAGGTACGAGGTTCACCGTAGCCGCCAGCGCCCCGTCGAGGTTCCTAGCCCTAGTCGGATCTAGAAGGGCGCGCTGTAAGCGACGGGAAGTCCACACCGTCTTCACCGTCGCCACTGGTCCGCGTCTACGCTGTTGCTACCGTCGACGACCTAGCGGGCGCCTGCACGGCTTCCCCTACACCGACACGTCGCGGCCACCTTGTTGGCGGCGCCACGTCCGCGACTGCACTCGACGAGGTACATTACCAAGTCTGCTTATCTAAGTTAAGAATTTCTCCACTGATCTGTATCTAGAGGTCCTACAAGTCTATCACACCTGAATACCTTCCTTGCAGACTTCGCATACCTAGTGAATATGGATGTTTTCGAGACAATACTCCTGGAAGGCATGGAATCAAAGATACACCTTGCGTCCTTGCTTCCCACGTCCTCCGGTCCTCCCACACTTCGCATACATGTCCACTAGGGCATTGTTCAACACCATGTTATCCCTAAGTCTGTCGCACTCAACGCCGGAGCCATGTATTGGCCATAGAGGGCTCCGCCCCCCCCCCCCCCTCCTTGCCCCGTAAAAAAATGAGGATATATGCTGTGGATGTGCAAGCTCCGCCATGCTAGCTAATGCAAAGCTACATGACTGTCCAAGCAAACAAGTTAGTCATACAATAGTAGAGATGTAGTAGTAATAATATGAGTATATCCGTGCCAGTAATAAATAATACACTTGCAGCAGAACAACCAGCTGCTCTTAAGTGGTAGTTCAAGGATGCTACAGTATAATGGGCCCCTCCTTACCTTTGATTCACGCTACGCCACTGGCACTTCACCGTATGGGCATGGACCTGCCGTCCTTCCCTCTGCGCAGCAAGGCCCACACATGCACTCATGACACTTGAGAGTGTCACCTCATCCGGAAAGAAACCAGCATCCAGCATCTCGACAAACAGCACGAGCGCCTCATCCACAGGACCGTTCTGCTCGTAGCAAGTGAAGTTGTTCAAGGAAGGCCTTATTTAGATCGTAAATTTTTACAATCTGGATACTGTAGCACATTTCGTTTGTATTTGACAAACTTTATCCGATCATGGACTAACTAGGCTCAAAAGATTCGTCTCATGATTTACAACCAAACTGTACAATTAATTATTTTTTTTACCTACATTTAATGCTCCATGTATGCGTCTAAAAATTGATGTGATAGAGAGAGTGAAAAAACTTAGAATTTGGAGGTGATCTAAACCAGGCCGAAATGAGGTTCAGCTCTGGCATTGCATCGAACACCCTGCGCGCATCCTCCGGGCGCTCGCACTTGGCGTACATGTCCACGAGCGCGCTCCTGATGTGCACGTCGTCCGCGTGCGGCGACCGGGCGATGAGGCGGTGCACCTGCTCCCCAGTCCACGGTCCTCGAGTCCTTCTCAGCGGTGCACGCGCTCAGGGCGCTGGCGAAGGAGTAGACATTGAGCATGAAGTGATCGGCGTGCATGGCGGCCAGGAAGCGAAGCGCGTCCCCGGCGTTGTATGAGCACTGGTCGGGGTCTGGCATGGCCTCGAAGAGAGCCAGCGCCTCGTCGGAGCAACCCCAAGGGAGACTTCAGAACGCACGCGTGAGCAGCTCGGGCGCCGGGGAGGTTCGGCGCGGAGCGGAGGAGGTTGGCCAGCGGCGACGACGCACGGAGGTGCGCGACGAGTTCTTGGCACATAGGCCGCTCCTCTTATAATTCATACTTTCTAGCTTATTTTTTAGTTGAATTAGTATTTTTCTCTCATAATAAATCAGTCAGAATAATATTTATTTGTTTTTTCAGCGAAGCGAACGGACCAATAGTCAGCTCGGTAGGTCACACTGATTGATAAGACAACACAGTTCTGAGTACAGAATGACTACATGCACTCAAGCTCCTTCCGTTTTTATTTACCGAACGTATTAGGTTTGTGCGTATATTTGATCATTATGAGTCTTTTAAATATATATAAATTCATAAGATAATATTTATGTTTTTAGATTCACTATAAAAAATTGTTTCATAATACATAATTCATAGTTTGTAAAACTACAGGAACTTTTTAAATTGAATGATCAAAAATAGTAATGTTTGACTTAGGACAAATCTGATGTGACCAGTGGCGAAACCAAAACTTTTTATAAGGGTTTTTATAAGGGGGGCTAGACAATACGTGACACCTCGTAAACATGATAAATATATTTGGAGAGTTGGGGATGGATCTTAGATAAATATTTGGGAAGATAGCTAGATTCCGTCAAGCCACAATCTTATGGTTTTAACACCTCGTGGCAATAATTTGGTTACGTCAGTGAAGGAGCTCATTAATCTAGTGACCGATGCATGGTACGAAAAATTAATAAACGACCTATTCTAGCCTGTGGATGTACGTCCACCGAATTTTACAAATCCCCCTTAGATCTGGTAGGGAGGATGTAGTAGCATGGCACTACAATTAGAATGGTTTCTTCTTTGTCCGATCTGCTTACCATTGTCAATGGTTGCATAAATTTGGGAAAATAGAGTGAATGAACAAGCAAGTGTAGTTGTCGATGAGGAGGTGTGGGCGAATTTGTGGAAGCTTAATGTCCCGACCAAGATAAAAAAAAATGGGAGGCGAGTCCTACATGGCTTGCTGCCATGTAGGGGTGTCCTTGTCAACAGGCACATCGAAAATTCAGGGACCTGCCCAGCGTGTAATGATGCTTGTGAGGATATCAAGCACCTTCTGCTTATGTGTAAGCGTGCAAGAGAGATTTGGGAGACAATTGGAGTATGGCAGGAGATTGAGAGGGAGGTAGGAGGTGACCGATCGGTGTCTATGGTAGTGGCTGAATTGATAAATAGATCAAGAACTCTCGCTTTCCTTAATCATTTGGGGTTGGCCGAATTGATCTTAAGAGGTGGCTGGTTCATATGGTGGGAGAGAAGGAAGTTAGTTCAGGGTGAAACCATCCAATCCCAAGGGAGAGCAACTTTATCCATTGTTACTTTGACAACAAATTATCAAAGAATTTTGAAGAAGACTGACAAGCATGCTGAGGGATGGAAGAAACCACCTGAAGGAATTTTGTTAATAAACATTGATGCTACCTATAGACCTCAAAGGGGTGACAGGGGTACAGGAGGGGTTTTGAGAGATACAAATGGCGTTTTCATAGCGGCAGCTCATAGCTTTTATCGAGCATGTGGTGGATGCACCAACTGCTGAAGTGCACGCTCTTAGAGAGGGGCTCCTACTAGCCCACCATGTTGGATGCAGCCGAATCATGATTGAGTCGGACTGCTTGGAGGTGGTAGAGACTATGAAGCAGCGGGAACACCAATTTATTAAGAATGTGAGATGCTTTGGCAGGATTTTTCTTTAATTTCCATTGAGCATTGTAATAGAGATATTAATAGAGTAGCGCATAATTTAGTAAGTTTAGCTATTCAGTCAAATCATTCTTGTATTTGGGTCGATGAACCCCCTAGATTCATACTTGAAGCCCTGGTGATCGATGTAACACTATTTTCGAATCAATAAAGTGCGTCAGGTGGCTTCCTAAAAAATATATATGTTTCAATAGCTTTTCAATGCTTTTACATATAAAGCATAATATTTATCATAAAAAAGAATGAAATAATAAAATTTTTACTATGCAATTGATTTTTTATAGGTACTTACAAAAACTCAATGTGCTTGGGGGGCGGGGGGGGGGGGGGGGGGGAGGAGGCACGGCCGGCCCCCTGGTTCTGGCAGTGAATGTGACATATAAAAAAGAACCGGAGGAGTATTACAGAGAACAGGTCACCTCTCCACATCAGCTAACTGATAAGTAAAAAACAACTCATTAGAACACCCGCAATAGTAGAGCAAGTTACTAGCTCTAAGATAAACTCTCCAATAATATTAACTTTTATCAATGTCTCATAATACGTTTAGAACTGCATGACAACCCCACGTGATCTTAAAATATATGTATAAGACTAGTTCTTGATTAAGAGCTAGCTTTTCTCGCTCTTCTTTTAAAATATGAAATAAAATGCTTAGAGCTTGCTCATAAGTCATTATTGGAGCTGCCCTTAAAGCGCACAAATCTTCCTTAAAGCACTGCACAAATCTTAGAACAAGGTGGACAACGAGGATCAGCATTAGGGATGGCAACGGGTCAGATAAGGTGCGTATGGGGTAAAAATCTGCCCACAATGACGCCCTCGATATTTAGCTACGCTTGTCCTTAATGCGACCCGCAAGTCCAATGTCACACCCGCACCCACATCCGCGGGTCCCCGGTTACCCGCGGTTGTGTTAGTAAGAAGCTAACATTTAACAAAAAAAAGTTATAGAATTGAAAGAAAATAACACATAATTATCAATTTATCATCACCAATGAATCAGAAGTTCACAGCAACTTAAATCTTGTCTAGTACATACTATGTAGACAATAGTCCATACAAATCATCCAGAGTTTTACATACGCTTGTGCCATATTGGAGAGGGAAAATAGAAAAACATATGTTTCGGGCCTTGCGGGTCACCCGCAGGCAAACTATGACACCCGCACATTAAGCCATGTTGTCTCGCCATGACACCGAGGCCTTGAAGCTCGACGCCATGGGCCATGGCTCCAAGACATGTTACCCATGGCGCCAAGACATGTTACCTCGATGGCTGAGCTCTAGGGTCCAAAGAAGGAAATAAGCCATCCTGGAATGTAAACACGATTTTTTTGTAAAAAAGGAAAAACAAAAAGTCACCAGGGATGCGGCCACGGGCGACCTCACGAAGCACCTAGGAGGTGAAGAGGGAGAGCACAGAGAGTCTGCAGTAGGCAATGCATGCAACAGTGACCGATATTGTGGGTGGCCTTCAGTCGAGAATTGTGCTTTGTTTAGGAGCTGGCCATCTTCACTCAGCCTTGCATCATCTTCACTCAAAAGTCATCGTAGAGGTCACGCCATGATCCATTCACCCATTCCTTCGTAGGGCTGCCGTCGCACCCTAACTACGCACGCATGCACCGGGACACATTTTTTCACCAACGAGCCCCACATCTGAGACTTTGACAACGCGGTCGGTGGTGACAACGTCCCCTTACATCACCGCCACCACCAACAGAGAGACTGCCCATACCCATCTCATGACCTGGTTTGCCCTCGTCCTTGCCAGATCTGCCTCGTCTCCACTGGATCGGGGCGGCATCGTTGATGGAGGCGAAGAGGAAGGGTGGGATGGTTGACGTCATGGTAAGACGAGGGTTGAGGAGCGGGTGGGCAGTGGGGAGTCGTGTGGATGCGGAGAGCCAGAGTAGCGATGAAGCATGGGTGCACGGACGAAGGCCAGAGTAGCGAGGTTACCGAGAGGCGAGAATGTACTGGTTAAATTTTCTCTTATCTTTTGTTGTTGCATTCGTAATAGGAAATATGAGCAAGTATGTATTACTACATGCATGTGCAAAACTCTTGGATGGACACATACAACCAACCAAACATGACCTTGTACCAGATCATACAATTCCATACAACCAACCAAACATAACCTTGTACCGGATCATACCATTCCATACAACCATCCAAAGAAAAATCATGTATCATCATGCACATGTAACCAAACAATGAACATGTAGCATACTATTCAAACTTGTCTTTTGCATAATCCATCAATCCAGGATGATCCATCCCATTCATTTATATACACCTAACCAAACACTACCTTACTTCCTTGGCGGTATAGGGCGTGGAAGAGGAGATGATGACTCATGGCGGTGGATGGCCAAGGGCAACACAAGATGGAGCGAGGGCAAGGATAGGGCACGATGAAGGAGCGAGTGATGAAGGAGATGGGGCTTCCTTTTTCATAGTGGGTTGATTTGGGCAAACGAGCGCGAGATTTCTGGAGGGAACAAATGCTGGGTGCAAGCGAAAGTGCCCAAAGGCCCCAGTCAGGAGAGCGAGGGAAAACGCCGGGTGGACGATTGTTTTTCTTCCTTTTTACTTGTAGAGATATGGAGATAAAGATGAAATCAATCCGTTGTAGTATGCTATTTTAAAACACCACTATAAAAATATCCTTCATTTTAGCATAAGCTACTTTTATTACTGTAGTCTTTTCCAACAACTCAATTCTAGGCTTTATAATAACATTGAGTCGAGTTCAAGCAAATGAACACTTGTCCCAGGTGGGATGACTTTGTCCCTGAAAAAAGAGGGGCGGAAGTCACAGTATATATAGGAAGCATCTCATAGTATATAGGAAGCAAATGAACACTTGTCCCCGTCCCTCGAACTAAATACTACCTAAGTGCTAAACATATTGTATGGATTTATTTGTAAATGTCTATTTCAGAAATGGTACAAATGATGGTCCTAAATAGTAAGTTTGTGTAAGATTGTTGTCACTATGGGTTCAAATTGAACAACTTATATATTTGTGCTTGGTTCTGAGACCTGACGCCATCTCAAAGTGGAATATCCCATTGGGATGTTCCCGTTCCTCGAACCAAACACTATCTAAGTGATAAACATATTGTATGGATTTTATTTTAAAATATTCTATTTCGAAGATGGTACAAATGATGGTCCTGAATAATAAGTTTACTATAAGATTGTTGTCACTATATGGGTTCTAGGGGTGGGGAATGTAACGACCCGAATTCGTTGCAACCTAGACAACCGTTTTGGTTTATCAAACGGAGACAGCCACCAACCATCCGTGAATACTTACAATGTGCAACGCAACACTCGACATCAAGAACCCACTGAAGCACCTTGTGAGAAAACCCGGATAACCATGGTTAGGCTCATGTCCGGAGTGGAAGAGAACATCTACGTGGAGTAGCAATCCTTCTATTGACATCATCAACACCACAATCATTTCTAAGGACGTACCTCAACGTGATGCCATGGTCATTGATAACATTCAGTTAATGACTTAGCCAATTCAGCAGAGACATGGAATACCAGACCGTCCGCCAACACACTGGACCATCTGATAAAAGTTAGGATAGAACAGAGCTAAGTGGAAATTAAGTTGTTTCTTATTTGTGGACTTGGACCCACATGTTAGCATGAGTTGGAGTACTTCACCAGCTGAAGGAACACTATCCCACCCACCCTCTCACTTATCCACTCATTTGCAAACACCCTCTCTCTCCCTCTCAAGAACAAGGAAGAGCCCTAGAACTAGAGAGAGAAAGCAATGAAGAGAGGATTGGAGGAGGACAGGAGGAGGAAGAAGAAAAGCATCAGCACCTTCCCATGGATTCCATCAACCTCTTCAACATAGTCACGGTGAGCTCAAGAGAGCAGCTCTCATTTTGTGGATTTTGCCCAAAGTAGTTAATATGTGGTTTTTTATGGAGGTTGGAAACGATGGAGACTTGGATGGAAGAAGAGTTGGATCTTCAATCTCTTGGCTATGGAAGCTCTTAATCTCAGAGCTAAGGATCTTTATCCCGATCTCAAGGTTTATCTCTTATCTCATGAGTTTTGGTTTAACCCCTTAGCCTTAGGCCACACTTAGTGAAACTATCTTACAACCTAGCCGTAGTGAGCCTAGTAAGCCACCTAAACTACCATAGGAATGTTTGGCACATGCAAGATGCACAACTCCATAAATCTAAGCTTGAAGTCTAGGATTTCCCTAGAGCATAGGTTCTGTCGCCCGTGTGACAGAGTGTTCGTCAAACCGACGGAGTATCCGTTAGGCCTAAGGAAACCACTAAGGAACCTTATCCCCCGTCAGCTTAGCACATCGGAGCATCCGTCAAACCATGCAGAGAGCGACACAAGCATTAGAGAGCACCTAACCGCACAACCGGAGCGTCCGTCACTCGTAGCAGAGTATCCGTTGAATTATAGAGAACAGTAACCCAGCAACCCAAGAGCACCTAGTTCATACCAGAGTGTCCATCGATTGATCGGAGTATCCGATGTGGACAGAGAACTCTAGATAAGTCTAAGTCCCAAAACCTATTGGAGTCTCCATGAGCTCCATGGAGCTTTCTTCGATCTGTATAGAGCAAGACCAGAGACAACACATCTCGATATCTAGCACAGCGGAATGTCCGTGGGTAGGACAAAGTGTCCGCCAGTCACTGGAAGACCGAGCTCGCTTAAGCAACCTACCCGAGTAATCAACCTACAACCAAGATAGCTTAGTCATACCCAATGCAGTAGTAGAGCCATAGTGATATGACTCTCCCTAGGTTCTAAAGTAGTAACCTAATCCTATCCACCCATGTTCCTCCTCACCGTTTCGATCGTCGATGAGTCTCTTAGTCGATCTCTCGTATTCTTTCAGGACCGTCTCAAGTAAGGAACATGTGTAAGTCTTCGTCGTCATCTCCTAAATGTCTAAATATCAACACCACTAGGCAGGCACCCCACTATTATGAAACCTACTTTGGATACTTATCAAGTTACATTATGAGTCATGCATTACACATAGTCTTGGATGATGATCACCTTCACACTACACCTAGAGTAGCTTAATAATATGTAGAAGCCTCTCATCTAAACAATGGGAATGGGGATGCTTAATGCTTATTGCTTAGTTGATTGGGCAACAACAGAAGTCGAGCATGAGAAGGGAACTCATACTCGCGCGTGTAGGATGCTACACCTGGATAATTAACTACTAAAACCAATGAGGGTACAACTTGACTTACCTGACTAATCTGGTTAAGGACTAATGTTCCTATTATGATAATCCTAATGATAACTTGGATATCTTGCTCATGCGAGGGTTAGGTCGTCATGAGTGTGGGATCTTAGACGACATAGCTTGTGGAGCTATAAGGACCGTGTATTGGGATACATAAGTTCGAGTAACCACTCGTACAGACCACATGTCACGGATAGGGTCGACAAGCCGAGTAACTAGTTGTGACCTGTTTATCCGTGAAACTGGCAAGGGGGATGTCATTGGTCGGGAATGTCCGGGACATTGACTAGGAACCTAGTCGAACCTTTCGTTGGACATTCGGGCCGGATTAGGGAAAGGTTGAAGACGTGAGGCAACCCTAATCTCCGGTGCATGAGATATGGAGGTTTGTCACGTTTCTCCGTGTGGGTACAGTTGTACACCTCTGTAGAGTCTTGAAAGCCTGAAGTCCCTCGAAACAGAACTATTCGGTTGTTCTTTCTTTTTATACCCATGATAGAATGGAAGATGGTTTATGAGCACCTTGCTATAATGATAAATACCTTTACTTATAATGTCGAGCATAGCATGTCATAATCTTAATGAACATCATTGCTTTTCGCACTTACACAAATGTCTGATAATTACCCTGTGCATCCACCAAATATTATGTGTTGGAATTAAGTCCTGCGAGTACGCAATGTACTCACGGTGCAGCCGTTAAGTTGTTTTGTAGGAACGATGTAGATCAATGTGAGTCGAGTCTCCATCACCGCTGCCTAGTAGCGTCAGGGAAGGGCGACCCGAGCATGCTACAAGTTAACTCCATAGTTTGTCCGAGTGACCTTGAGTGATCAACTCTAGAATGGATTCTGGATCTCACCTGATGGTTGGATTAGACCACGTAACTTATGTAAATTTTCTCCTGTACTTTTATCCAATATAATCCGTTTGAGCATTATTCATTAGCCTGTGCCTTTGGTATGTGAACTATTGTATGCCACTCAACCTGATCCTGAAGAGGAGTTGCTACGTACGCTCCTAGGGCCCGCGAGGTTGGTTTGCCTAAATTTAGCCAGTCAAGTGGATGACACTCGATTTAGGTGAGTTAACGTGGCGGGATCCCCCCGACTAGGAAAATACCCGATACTCAATCACCGAGTCTGAATTACCCAAACCCGTACCCGATGTACCTAAACCCAAAATACCCAATCATAATCCGAATTTAGTTCGGGTAATATTCCTCAGTATCGGAATTACTAGATATATCTCAAACCTTTGCTCTTCTATTCCTAATAAATATGAAGACATTAAGTGGTTTAGTGCAATGTAAATCTATTATTTGGAATGGCTCGATGTAGATCTATATTAACTGAATAATTGGTTTGTTGTTAATTAAGATGAAGACATGATGTAATTTGAAGGACCGGTGTTTATTGGTTTAAAATGCTACTAGAATTCTTTAAAAACGTTGGTTTTATCAATTTTAGGTATATCGGGTAAAACCCGCACCTAAATTTTTGGGTAATACTTTTTTCGATACCAAAATCTATAGCAATTTCTAATACCTGAATTTTCAATTACCCAAATTACCCAACATGAAATTTTCGGGTAACCCCGAATGCCCACCCTAATGGATTTTATCATGCTTTACCTTTTTTAAGAAGCCTCTTCAATGAGGGCAGAGAGTTCCTGCTATTCACTTAATAAGAATAACAAAATTGACCTTATGTATTGAGAAAATTGGGAACAAAAACCTTACAAAAATTTGGCCCAAAGAGCCTGGTTGGTTCGCTTCTAAAATTTTTCATGCCAGATTTAGCAAGCTATGATTGTGCATAGTATTTGGTTTATAAAAAAAACTTATATAACACTCCTATTTGACTCGTCAAATTTATAATAATTTTTTATTCAATTTTGACTAACTAAATCTTTGGCACGACCAATTTTAGAAATCATGATCCCCCCCCCCCCGACCCCGAGCACGATCGAACGGATCAACGAGAATCGAGAACCCCTCTCGCTCTTTCCCCACCGCTGCTCCTGCTCCGCGGCGGCGTCCCGCACGCCATCAGCGCCGGCTCACGCATCGCTCAGCGCCTGCCCCGCCGGCTCGCCGCGCCTCCGAGCGACGACCGGCACAGCGCGCCTCCGCTGCGCCGCCCTACGTCGCCGAGCAAAGGCGCCGAGTTCAGCAGCGCGTCGCCGAAAGGTGTCGCCATTGTGGGAACCCTACCGAGATCTCGGGTGAGCACGTGTTTTGACAGGGGATTTTGCAAGAAGTTATTCTGTTTCCTCGACCTATCTCTATCTGTTCTAGGTCTCCTTGTTTTTTCCTATTCCGTCCGGAAAGAGGAATCCGTTCTCTGCTGCAGTCCTACTCTTATGATTCCATCTCCGCTTTGAATTCGATCCGATGGTACATAAATCTTCAGTACCGGACTTATATTGAAGAGAGAATTATTTATTTGGCACTAAAACAAATCAGTCTTTCGTACGTAGCACTAAAAATTTTGAACTTTCTTATCTAGCATCGAGTTGAAATTTTCTTCTCTAAATAGCACTGCCGTTCATTTAGAGCAACATTTCGTTAGTTGACTGTATTGACCGTTACACTTTTCTTTAAGAAGGACAAAAAAATACCCTTCTACTTATCACGCAGCTCGTCTCCTCTCCGACCACGTGCGCACACAGTCCTAAGCTCGCTAGTAGCAAGGCAGCTGAGCTCCCAGTCCCCGTCCTAAGCACACAGTCTTAAGCGCACAGTCCCAGTCCAGCACATGTGCGCACAGTCCTAAGCTCGCTAGCCATCTGAGCTCCCAGTCCTAGTCTAGCACCGCAGCAGGACAGCAGGTCGTCGGTCTCGTCTCGCCATGAGCAAGGAGAAGCACCACCGCGACTGGATCCTCCGCCGCTGCTGCGGCGCCATCGCCGCCTGCATCCTCACGCTCGCCGTGGTCGGCTTCATCGTGCTCGTCATCTACCTGGCGCTGCACCCCTCCAAGCCGTCATTCTACCTCCAGGACGTGCAGCTCCGGTCCATCGACCTCAGCGACAAGACGCTGGACGCGTTCACGACGTACCGCGACGAGCCGGTGACGGTGCCGGTGTCGATGCCGTCGATCTACCAGGGCCACAAGGACGTGTCGGTGTGGTCCCCCGTGATGTCGGGCGACGCCGTGCCCGTGGCGCAGTACGTGGCGGACGCCATGAAGCAGGACATCGCGGCGGGCTACGTGCTGCTCCACGTCAAGGTGGAGGGCCGCGTCAAGTGGAAGGTCGGCATCTGGGTCTCCGGCGGCTACCACTTCTTCGTCACCTGCCCCGCGCTGCAAAGAAGGGCATTCATATCATTTTACCAGCCACTTGACGCTGTTACTATCCCAAATGAACGGCAGTGCTATCTAAGAAAGGAAATTTCAACTTGGTGCTAAATAAAAAAGTTCAAATTTTTTAGTGCCACAAATACAGAAGACTGATTTGTTTCGGTGTCAAATACATAATTCTCCCTATATTGAACTGTGCCTCCAGGACACAATCGATCGAGTCCTCTCAGGTGCGTTCGCCATCGTTTACAGTCGATACAAATTTCGCTAGCGGTTCCTTATTTCGCCTACATTTCCGGATCGAGATTTGACCTATCCCTATCTGTCTTCTCATTTCGGAATCCGTTCTGTGCTGCAATCCTGTAAGGATTTCGATTTCGTATCCGCTTCGAATTCCATCCAATGGTACATAAATCTTCAGCAATGTGTCTGCTGGACACAATCCAGTCACGAGGTCCGTTCGCCATCGTTTACAGTTCATATAAATTTCGCTAGCTCTGGTTCCTGACTTCGTTTGGATTATATTTTCAGGTTCGAGATTTGTGACATCGAATCTCCTCTAAACTGCTGAATCTCCCCCTGTAAAAGAGAGTGTTGGTGAACCAGATCTGTTGGATCCGGAATGTCACTGCTGGAGCATCAGAAGCGATCATCGGCTCAATGTTCCTTAACTGCCTGTAGCAGCACCAGCATCAAACGCCGTCGTTACCTCACAGCGCCTATATCAACTGATGCACCTGGTGCAGCGTCGTCTCCCTGGGCATCAATGAATGAAGACTTGGTTCGCCTGATTGCTTGGCGTGTGCTGGCCGGCGACTTGCTGGACTATGTCCACTTTCGCGCGGTTTGCACCCACTGGCGGTCTAGCACCGTTTGCCCGCGCGGCCACAGCATCATCGACCCGCGCTTCCACCCGTGTCGCTGGATGATGTTGCCGGAGGGCCACGGCCTGTACCCGGCCCATGGCAAGCTCCGCGGCTACATCCGCTTCTTCAACCTCGACACGGGGAGGTTCGTGCGAGCCAAGCTCCCGGTCTTTCAGGACCACTGCATCCTCGATTCGGTCAATGGCCTCCTGGTCATGCACCGGGACCAGGACACATTCATCCGTCTCTTCCATCCTTTCACTGGTGACGTTGTCGACCTCCCACCGCTTGTGACCCTTGTGCCGCATATTGTTAACCGAGACCTGCTCGGGGCTTCGCACCTGACACAACGCTTCGTCTACCTCAGAAGAGTCTGTGCTTCCTTCAATGTTAGTGCCACTGGAGTCATCACTGTCATGCTTGCACTTCATCGGATGGGCTCTGTAGCCTTTGCTACCACCCTGCATCAGCAATGGCACATTTCAACCTGGACATTACGTTGTGATAGGCCCTTGTCGTTCCAAGGCAAACTATACATGGTGCGATTGAGTTTTATACCTGAAGAGAACTCGGATATATTCCAAGTTGATCCTCCACAGGAGGACGGGGACCATGTCGCAGGCTTAGGTTCTTCATTGCCAGAACCCAAGTTGATCGCCACAATTCCAAGTGACAAGCTCGCCAAACCAATCTTCCTAGTAGAATGCAACTCGCAGATCCTTGTGGGTGGCTACACTGATAGATCGCGTTCGCATATGGTGGTTCATAGACTTGAAGATCTTAAATTGGAAAAGCTGATTCCGTTAAGAAGCATTGGAGATAAGGCTCTGTTCATTAATGATAGGTGTATATCTGTTTCCTCTAATGGGGCATTGCCTACTGTTGTCAGCGACACCATTGTTCTGCGCAGCATGAAAGATGGGTCACTTGTTCAGTACCACCTTAATACTAACACTTGGTCACGGGCTATGGACGGTTGCATCCGAAGGGGTCCGGTGTTTGGCCCCTGTAGCCTTATCTATCATATTTACACCTGTTGCCGACGTGAATATTGGTGAGGGGATCAGTATCTCTTTCTCTGTTTTTTTTTTCATCTTTGCATTGTTTTTGGTCTTTTGTTACAAGCTAGGCGATTCTCTCCTTTCAGGAACAAAGGGCAACTATACAACCAGAGCAAAGCTTGCAAGTGGAGAGCGAAGGGAAAGTGGCAGTGGCGCCTTGGGGTATAGTCTGCCTTGCTTAAATGTTTAAAGTTTCTTTAAGTTTCCTCTTTTGATGTGCTGGTGCTCAACACGTTTGCTGCTAATCTACTTATCACTCATGCTTAGTGGTATTAACTGCTACCGACTTTTGGTCTTTGTATGATGCTGGTACATTGATATTGTTCTTATCTCAAACCAGCAGAGCTTTTATAGCTTTATTATCACTATTTTCTTTAGATTTTAGGTCATTAGTGTAAGAGTCATAGTTGTTTTATCAGGATATATTTTGTCTCTTTTGTGAGTAATAATTGCCTACCCCAACTTGTTTGGGACTGAAAGGCTATGTTGTTGTTGTGAGTAATAATTGCAAGTAGTGATAATTTCTCATTTTTTTAAAGATAATGGAACCTTTTTTATTTTACTTTGAAATGTTTCTGTCAAAGGGCACTTATACTGTTGACTGTGCATTTATTATTAGTTGACATTCAACTAGAGAGTTCAGTTATGCATGCATGGAACACATTGTTTTGATTGCAGCTACAGACTACAGTTTTTCATGTGAAACTATCCTGTGCACATTTGTTGATCGTTGTCTGTTGCTCCTTTTATCGACTCCAGCTAACTGAATGTGCAATATCATTTTCCGTTTCTGGATGAATGATGTTTCACTTTAAGGGCTTGCTTGTTGCTTTATTTTCTTGTGTTGTATATTTTATCCATGGTTACTTTTCTGCATTCGTATTTGTACATATTGACTTGTTTTTTTTTTGTAATTACCCCTTTGACTTATCGAGCATTGTACTTTGATTCATCAGGCGTAAATGATTTACTATGAAGGTCATCATGATTCATTTGTTATTGCTCTTTGTTATTCGGAATGGTATCTTCAAATCTTTACCACAATCAAGAGGAGAGGAATCTTGCAATCAAGAGGAGAGGAATCTTTACCGCAATCAATTGCTGGATTCCATAATATCATGTAGACGACAAAGAAGAGACAGGCTTTTAGATTATGATGAAGTTGCACACTTGTTGCCAACAAATATGTGTAATAATTTGGTATGTATGCTAGCTTAGTGATGTATTTTCAATTATTTTGGCCATCTTATCCTGTGACGGATGTGCATAACATATCTATTGTCTATTGTCGGTTTGGAATGTCACGAGATCAAAGATTTGTATGAAATTTTGATGCATTTCTTAAGCTTTATTTGTTTTTAAGAAATGTTTAAGTTTGGAGTTACTTTGGAAAGCATGACTGTGTTGTTACCATCAGCCTGTTCGGCTGGGGCTGAAACGATCGTATACGATCATGGATTATTACTGCTGACTGGTTTGGTGTGAGAGAAAACTATTGTTCTGGCTGGAAATTTACGATCGTTTACGACCAAGCGAACAGGCTGCATGCATTTTGAAGGGAATGTAAACGCCACTAAAGGTGAAACTAACGATAAGGCATTAAGGCTTGGTTGCTCGAGTTAGACAATACAAATAAAATCTTGTTTTATGGAAAAGATATAATCCATTTTTTTTAGAAAAAGACAAGTATTTGTCTTTCTCCTTGAAAAAAAAAGAAGATGCTCTTTAACAGTTGGCAGGCTTGCCATGGAGTGCACAACATCGCAGGAGGATTATGTGACCTGAAAAAAATCCACATTATCTCTCTTAACTTTTACGAAAGTCTGTTTTTTCTCTTTGAATTTTAAAATTGGGTAAACCACCTCCCTAAACTTTTAAAACCGTTCGTTTTACGTCCCTGACCGGTTATAAGCGGTTTCAAAGACGGTTTTTTCTTTTTATTTTTTATATTATTTATTTTGGCTAAATCTTTAAAAAATCATAGTAAATCGTAGAAAAATCATAAAATGGAAAATCTAATTTTATTGGACCCCACATGATTAGATTTACAGAGTGAACATATAATATGGTATGCTTTAGTACAAAAGCATAGATCTAAATCTACAACAAAAAATTTGTACTAAAACATAACATATTATATATTCACTGTGTAGATCTAGTCGTATGGAGCCCAATAAAAATAGATTTTCTATTTTATGATGTTTCTGTGATTTGTTATAATTTTTCAAAGATTTAACCGAAATATATAAAAAAGAAAAAGACAAAATCGTCTTTGAAAACCGCTTATAACCAGTCAAGGAGGTAAAACAAACGGTTTTAAAAGTTCAGGAAGGTCGTTTACTGGTTTTAGAGTTCATGAAGGAAAAATAGACTTTTGCAAAAGTTAAGAGAGGTAATATGGATTTTTTCCTATGGACCAGCAGACGAAAAGCCCAACCAGACTCTATCGATAGAAATCTATCCAAACTGCAAGCGTTAAGCCCTACGTAGCGCTCGGCGTCTGGAACTGGGAAGCAAGGCCGCGACGGGTCTAGACTCTATAGAGGGCACTGTCTAGGGAACTGGAAGAAAGTTATGCACACAGGGCCTTGGCTCTTCTATATATGGATCGAGCGTCATGCTGGAGGAGTAGGATTCGTGTGAAGAAACCAAACACATCCCAATGGATCGATCGGATGGCTGTCTGGACTCCAATTCATGGCAATGGCGTGGCAGATCTACCGCAAGCGGGAACACTGGATATCGCCAGTCAGCTAGCCGAGAAGGTTGGTGCGGTTAGTCATGGCGCCAATCATTATTGGAGGAGAGGACGATTACGTCCGAATCAGATCGAAGCTTGAATGCTTGTGATGTCGATACCATAATGATCCTGTACGGGCGTCCATTCCGTTCGGATGGACCCGCACACGGAACGACTTGACCGGACGCGCCCACCGACTCCTTATCCCTCCCGTGACCCCTAGCGTCCACTCGTCCGCTCTCCCCCCACTCCTCCGCACCCACTCGCTGCTGCACCGTGCACCGTTCTCTGGGCCGCGCCCACGTGCCAGGTCGCCACCGCCCCTCCCTCTCTCCCTTCCTCCCTCCATGCGACCCCCACCGGAGACGAGGACGACGGTGGCGGCTCCGACGAGATAGGTCGGGTTCTTCTCTAGATCTGAGCCCTCCTCCTCCTCCTCCTCTGGATCTGAGGAACGCGGCGGTGGTTAGGGTTTCGACAAGCTCTGGGGTTCTATTCCCTCCTTCCTCCGGCGAGCTCGAAGGTGATGGGTTAGGGGCTGTTTTGTACGCTTTTTTTTTTTTGCTGTTTCTCCTGTATTGCAATGGGTTTTTTGGGATATTGCAACAGATGATTTTTTGAATGTTGCAATGGGATTTTTTGGTCGTTGTAACAAACGTTTTTGCGATGTTGCAGTACTACTGCTTGAGATGTTGCACTACATAATTTTTTATGTTGCAGCACATATTTTTCGATGTCGCAGTACATATTTTTTCGATGTTGCAGTACATATTTTTTGTTGTTGCAGTACATATTTTCGATGTTGCAGTGTATGTTTTTCAATGTTGCACTACATATTTTTGCAATATTACAATATTTATATCCCAATGTTGCACTATATAGTTTTTCCGTATGTTTGTAATGTTGCACTTGAAGTGTTTCATTCTCTTTTGGGACAGAGGTGCGTTGGGGGAACGGGGTGCGTTGGGGAAGGGGGGACAGGAACGCGGTGGGGAGCGGAGGACAGGGGCGGGTTTCGTTCTATTCCCTTTTATAGGTAGGGATGGGCGGGGTTCCATTCTATTTCGTACGTGTGGTGGGCGGGCTTTAGGAAGGACCGACGTCCATACGCACTCGCGCGCCGGACGTCGATAAGTCCCTCCTAGACTTTTGTCACCTTGACATGCCGAAGGAGGAATTAGTTATCCCGGTTAAGTATGAAAAGGGTCCCATACTTTTGTAAGGGTGTGTGGGCCATGTGGCCTCATGGGCTAAGAGTCAGAGTTTGATGACGAGAGGGAACTCGCCAGGATATGGGCTGCTACTGGAGAAGAAAAGGATCTGGTCGCCGTAGAAGAGGAAGAACCGAATGAAGAAGGCAAATACATTTGTTATCTCGAGTTCCCCTAAAAAAAGATCTGGAGTGTTTTTTTTTCCTTTTACCGATGGAAAAGCTTTTGTTTACCGATAGATGTAACATTCTTTCTTCACCGATGGAACAAATTTTGCCCATGGATGAAATTTTTGTTCTTATATGCTGAACGAACACTGATGGGATATTTCCATTTTCATCAACGACGGAACAATTTTTTTTTTTTACCATGGAAGGAACATTTTTTTCCGCAAGTGGTACAATTAATTTTGTTCACCGGAGGAACAGTACTAGCTAGGATCATCCAGGTGGTCGCTTAAACGCATGTGGTTGCCTTAAGTGGCGTTTTTTTAATATCCTTATAATAAGTGTTTTTTTTTTGTTTTACCTTTAAGTGGCGTTTCTTGTTGCATATATGATTTCTCTGCTCATATTTGTGTCTTCTGGCCAATAGTCATGGACTGCAAGGCCGTTTAACATTTAAATGATGGCGTGGTAAAACTGTGTGAGCCAAACATCATTCCTAGACGTTCAATTTTAAGCGCCTCGTCAGATGCGCATATCGGATAGACGTGACAGATCGGGGCTGCATCTAAACAAGTGCTAAGGAGTAAAGACATGTTTATTTGTGATTGTTTGCATGCGTTCGAAATCGAATGCCTGAAAGCTAAGGATTTGCCACTTGCCACGACTAGGGAACTTTTTTAGGTGCAAAGCAAACGTCTTGAAATCCGTCTAGCTACACATCAGAAGGTCTTTATTCTCTTGATGATTTTGGTGTTGCTGAACTTTAAACATGTATGGTAGTTGGGTTTGGGTCCCCGGCCCTAAGCTACTTTCCTCGCTTTCAGTACGTGTCGATGGTTCACTTCTCCCAAACGGGAGCCAAATTGCTAGCATGAAATGAATTTTATTGGCTTGGATGAACGCGCTATCGAGTGCCAAATCGCTAGTCTCGCATGTCTCTCAAGAAATGCTCTCTCATAGCTCACACGCCTCTTCACTCCGGTTCTGTTTTTTTTATTATTTCTAGAGCTCAAGTCGCTAGCGTTTTGCTCCTCTCCATTGAGGACACCCTTAACGTCTTCCTCTGAGGACCTGTTCGTTTGATCCAAAACCAAGAGAATCGGAAGGATAGAGGAGAATTAAACCCTCTACGAGTCATCTCCCTCAACCCTCTCCAATCCCCTTCAATCACTTTGATTTTGACAACAACCGACCAAGGCCTGAGTTGGTTTCCTATCACATCCTCCAGCTCGTGAGGGTCCGATATTGACGTATTATATTTTCTTTCGCCAGCAGGACAATGTCGTTGTTGCACTTTTGCTTTATAATCCTCAACCTCAATCACACACTGAAAGGCACACAAATGTAATGCACAGTGTTAGCTTAATTATAGAGGAGTTCAAAGGAATGGCTCAAACGATGAGTGAATGGAAGATTTTCCAAAAAAAGAGAGAGACCGCAACCAAGTAACAAATGCTTTAACTTCATTAGCTAGACGATGCAAACATTCTGTGGCCTGGCAAGAACTAGCTTCTGCGTGTGCTTGGAACCTTCTCGAGGCCGATTGTAATTATGTCTAGTTAATAAAGCTTTCTCTTTGCTAAAAAAAATAATGCACACTATAAAAGTCTTCTCACACCTTTTTTTATTGAGGAAAAGGAGTTCGTACAATTGTCTTGTCCGGCGCCATGGTTAGTGACACTGCGAACGAAGCACAGCAGAGTTTTGTTTAGGGCGAACATGATGCATACTGTATGCATGAAACCCGTACGTCCAGCTCCCAGTCCCACACAAGCTAGCTAGGCTCCTTAAACCGTTACACGTAGCCGCCGTTGACTCGGATGACCTGCCCGTTGATCCACCCGGCGGCATCGGTGCAAAGGAATCCCACCACGGGCGCCACGTCCGCCGGCTCGGCGACCCTCCCCATGGGGCACTCGCGGGCGGCGGCGGCCACGCGCTCCTCCGACTTGCCCGCGTAGAACATGGGAGTGGCGACGGGCCCCGGCGCGACGGCGTTGGCCGTGATCCCCGTCCCGCCGAGCTCCTTGGCCAGCACCTTGGTCATGGCCTCCACGGCCGCCTTGGTGGCCACGTACGCGCCGTACCCTGGCCTCAGCGACGCCACGTTGGAGGACGAGAAGGTGACGATGCGGCCCGCGCCGCCGCGCGACAGCCGCCGCGCCGCCTCCCGGCAGCACAGGAACGTGCCCCGCGCGTTCACGCCGAACGCGCGGTCCCACTGCTCGGGCGACGTGTCGGCGATCCGCGGGTACGACGCGTCCTGCACCCCCGCCGCGGCAACCAGCACGTGCAGGTCCGGGCCGAACGCCGCCTCCGCCGCGTCGAACAGCTGCGCCACCTGCGTCGGGTCCGACACGTCCACGGACACCGCCACGGCGCGCGGCGGCGGCCTGGAGTCGTTGTCGGCGGGGGCGGGGGCGGACGAGGAGTTGAGAGACGCCACGAGCTGGTCCGCGGGGGCCGAGTCGCCGATGTAGCCGACGACGACGCGGGCGCCGAGCGACGCCAGGTGCGTGGCCACCGCGGAGCCGATGCCCCCGGAGCCTCCCGTCACGATGGCCACCCGGCCTGCAAGAGGCTCGTGCGCTGGATTCATCTGTGCCTGTGGGAACATGTTATCTACCAGGCTACGTCCCAGTTACTGCCTTTGGCTGTGTGTGTAAGTGGTCCGAACTCAGAAGCGTCCATCGAGCCGCTTTTATAAGCAGAATGCAACTCATCATTTGCACTATAGTTTCTTGAACTTGTACAGCGCCCACCAAGCTAATAAAGCTAAAAACTTCAACTTCCCTAGCTACAAAATGGAGACTTTGGGTTCAACAAATTTTATCCACGCGAGCCAAACATCTGGAGTATTACTTAATTGTACTTCTAGATCTTCAAGTAGAAGAAGAAGAAAAAGAAGAAGACGGCGACATTCATGGCAAGGAGATGCCCTATCTCCCTAGGCCGACGTTTTACGGCAGATGCTCAATGCTGCTTCGAGTGAAATTGTGTCTTCGAGGTTTGAGCACCCAGTTGTTCAGGGAGCACCTTGTCCGGTTTCACTACTGGAAACAGGGTCTTTGCCGAGTGTTAAAAATCGGGCACTCGGCAAAGACCTTCTTTGCCGAGTGCCGCACTCGGCAAAGAATTGCACTCGGCAAAAAATGGCACTCGGCAAAGGATTTCTTTACCGAGTGCCAGGCTCTCATCAAAAGTGTGGCACTCGGCATAGGCTGCCCCGTGTAACGGTGTTCGGCCACGTCCTTCTTTGCCGACTGCCTGCTGTTAGGCACTCGGCAAAGATTTTTTTTGAAAATACTTTGCTGAGTGCCCCTGACACGGCGCTCGGCAAAGATTCAATATTTTTTTTGAAATGTCTTTGCCGAGTGCCCCTGTGAAGGCACTCGGCAAAGAGAAAATTTCTAAAAAAAATTCAAAGACCCCCTTTGCCGAGTGCCTTATTCTTGGCACTCGGTAAAGTTTTTTTTGTTTTTGGCCTCCAATTTTTTTGTGCAGCTCTTTTAAAGTACCAGGAACTCCTCGTTAGAATTTGGAGATTTTTTGTGGCTTTTTGATATATTTAGTTATTTTATTTCGTTTACTTGAATTTTTTCGAAAAATATAAATTTGAAGTGGTACGAATAATGGAATTTAATGATTCAAAAAATGATAGTCATGTTACTGAGTGTAGTGTGAGGCCGTATCCAGGAACGGACCCGAAATTTCGGACATCTTGTTCACGAAACATGACCGCGAACTTGCGTGCGAAGTGTTTTTAAATTCTATAAAAAGCAAACGAAGTCTGAAAATCATGAAACTTGTTGAGAGGTCGTGATATCGTATGTGGAGGCTATGATAAAAATTTCAGAAGATTTCGTGCACGTTATCACGTACGATGCTTATAAACCAGGACATACAAATGCTTGAGCGATTACGTTTAGGCAATGACAATGAAGACAACATTCCTCCTTCGGATAGTGTTGATGAGTTGAACAATGTTGATAGTGATGACGAGACCTATGATCCAGCTAATCTCAATCATGAAGATTATTTCTAATACATGTAATACTATGTTTTTTGTAATTATGTTTTATTCATTTTTGCATATATTTCTAATACATGTATTACTATGTTTTTTGTAATTATGTTTTGTTCATTTTTGCATCTATTTCTAATTACGTCTTGTTTTTCTTTTTTATTGCAGGTGATTGGACAAAGATGGCGGGCGATCGTCATAGATCCGTGAACTCGATTTATCAAAGACCACGTCGGCTGCAGGAGGAGGCGGAGGGGGCGGCGGAGGGATCAGACAGGAGGAGGAGGACCGCCAGCCGTAGGAGGGGGCCGTCTCCTCCCACGCCGCGTGAGGAGGAGCTAGAGGAGGAGGTGGCGCCCGTGGACGAGTCGGACGAGGAGCTGGTTCGGCAGACGGACGAGGAGGAGGAGGTGGTGACAGGCACGGGTTCTGCTTCCTCCGACTCCTCTTCGAGTGTCTACTTGCGAGGTCCCGCGAGCCTCCTATAGGTTTCGCTTCCTCACCAACACCCAGTGATTCGCCCCGAAGGGCAAAAGTAAGTAACTTTATATATTATCACCACTACTTCATATGATATGATGAAAAAACTAATAATTTTTCTTAATCACTTGTGTAGGAACTGGGTGGTTGTGTCGGGTGGTAGCGTACGGCTAGTCAATGGCATCCTGGGTCTTCTGTGCAGGCAACACTTCCCCCGCATTGTCACGTACGCATCGAAGACGGAGCCGGCCTACTCGTTTGGCCACTACGCCATCGCCCTCGATGCGGAGTACCCCAACAAGGCGGCACGGGTGAAGGCAGAGTTTTGGGTAAGTCTCCCTCGCACAACATTGCTCAATACGTCGCATTCATTGGACTTTTCTTGAAATAATGAATGGATACATCGCTTTTGTATGCGGACTTATTACAGATGCGAGGAGGGATTTAAGGCCAGGGCGAAGCAGGTGACTACCAAAGCCTATAAAAAACTCGTCACCGGCATGCATCACGTGGTGCGCATCCAGGCCATCGTAACCTACTACGGGTCGAAGCTTGGAGAGAGGAAAACCAAGAAAGACGCAAGAGAGATGCAGCTGACCCGGGAGCAGTACCTTGAGGTAAATGAAGAACATCAATATTGATTCGTCTTGAGATTAAGTTGGTTGAATTTGATCTTCTTATATGTCCAATACTTGATGATGTGTAGATGATTCTCTGGTGGTGCCAAGCATATCCCGAGTGCTGGGCGATGATGATGGAGAGGTGGTTCATGGAGAAGTACCTCAAGATGCACAGGGATGCCCGGGACAGTCGTTTGCAGATGCAAGGTCCAGCACACCATCAAGGCAACCGCAGCCTCGCCGGATACAAACAAACATGGGTACGCGAATTCATTTATCTATTGTGACGCTCAGTTCTGTCTGATTTCTAATCATCGTGCTGTCTTTCTCGCGGTCGGCGTCACATAGTGGCCCGGCTTGCTAGGACTTCCAGGCATGGTGTATGGCCCATAAGGGCAAGGCGATGTCCGACGTCTCCTTCAACCTAGAGGACCCCCCCCGAGGCATACACGAACCCCGAGCGTCTACTCCCGCATCAGTGAGTACACTGAGGTGGTGAGGTCGCTCCATGGGTCAGACCACGATCCGAGCACCCAGGGCTTCGATGGAGAGGCCGTCATGAGGGCGGGGCAAGGCAAGAAGCATGGGCGGTTCTGGCTTGGCGACGGCATCATCGACACGACCTCTACTCCCTCTCTCTCCCAGATTCGAGCACGGAGCACAAGCGAGAGCCCGACCATTCGCACATGGCCGACCGCTGCACAGCACCGGGTCGACGCACTCGAGGTTATTCCTATTTTACTCGTCATACATTGATCTTTACACATCTTAATTAACTTTGCATTACTGAAACATTAGAGTGAAATATTGCAGGCCCGGCTGGAACAAGAAATGAGGCAACGTCAGGAGCTGGAGGCCGGGCAGCAGAGAATGGCGGCCCAGCTGGAGGCTGAGCGGGCCAAGCGGTAGGCCCAGGCGCAGAGGCTGACGGATATTACAGAGTTTCTACAAGGGCTTAGGCAACGTGTGGGCTTCTCTCTGCCAGCTGGGCTGTTGGTTCCACCTCCGCCTCCGCGTCCTGCAGCTGCAGCTACTCCTATGAGTATGAAAGTTTTTTACTTTCGCTTGTGCTTTGCTTGTATGGCCTCTACCTTCCTAGATTAGCTATCCAAATAATCTTGTCTCACATGCAATCTTTTTTCTTCTTTGTGCAGTCTCCATCTGACGGTGGTTCGAATAATCCACCTCATGCACCTCCGAATGATGAGTCGCAGTGGCCGAGATGAGTGCACGTTGTATTTTTTTTATTTGTTGTTCACTTGGTGATGGACTTGTGATATACTTGTGATGCACTTGTGGACTTTGAAGGACTTGTGGATTTATTTGGATGGACTTGAGCACTTATTATTATATATGTGATATATATTGTGATGGATGTGATATGTGCGGATGGATGTGTGGATGGATGAGATATAGATGTGATGGATGAGATATATATGCGATGAATGAGATATATATGTGATATATGTTTGTATGAATTTATTTGTCATGATGGAATGTAAAAAAATTTAAAAATTATCGTTTTGGGACACTTTGTCGAGTGTTGCTCGGCAAAGGACCCCGTTGCCGAGTGCCATGGTCACAGCATTCGGCAAAGCTGAAAAAATGGGCGCTTGGAAAACCATTTTTTCAGCTTTGCCGAGTGTCATGACCATGGCACTCGGCAAAGATTTTTTTTTAAAAAAATCAAACTTTGCCGAGTGCCGGCCAGAGGGCACTCGGCAAAGAATTTTTTTAAAAAAAAAATTCAAACTTTGCCGAGCGTCGACCAGGGGGGCACTCGGCAAAAGGTTTTTAGAAAAAAAATAAAACATCTTTGCCGAGGGCCGGATAGAGGGCACTCGGCAAAGAATTTTTTTTTAAAAAAAATATAAAATCTTTGTCGAGTGCCTGCAGGGTTGGCGCTCGGCAAAGCGACCGTCAATGGGGCCGGCGCCGTGACGGTCGCTTTTCTTTGCCGAGTGACCCCGGGGCTCTCGGCAAAGTCTTTGCCGAGTGCCCGATAAAAGACACTCGGTAAAGAGGGCTTTGCCGATTAATTTTTTCCGTGTGTTCTTTGTCGAGTGTCGCACTCGGCAAAGGCTTTGCCGATTGCAATTTGGTCTTTACCAAGTGCCTCAGACACTCAGCAAAGAACCTGAATTCAATAGTGTTTTGCATTTTGCTGGCGATACTACAACCATTATTCTCAAAGGCTCAAAGCAAAAGAGGACCAACTTTTCTCTCTAATCATGCCTTCTGATCTAAAGCTACTGGCTTGTGCATTGACTTTACGTTCCTCGGCTCTAGAACGTCGTGACCTCTAGGCACGCGAGGCATGCATGTCGAGCCTTGTCGTGGCAAGACATGTCTTTGATTCGACCTAAGCACGACTTATGGTATGTCTTTGCGTCATGTTTGTCCAAACGCGGCCCTCAAAAGATCTTCATTAGTTTTCTTTGTCCGCTTATGGCATATACAAACATATATTTTATATGTAGTATTTCATGAGAGTTTCGATAATTTTTATAATTTATCAAAAAATTACATGAGAGTTAGTATAGTAAATACTAGAAGATTGCATTTGCCTATGTGCTATTTTCGTGCCATGTTGGCCTAAGCACAACCAAAAAACAGGCCAGGCTATACAACCCATCGTGCCAAGATTCTAGACATGACAGGATCGTTGCGTTCGTGCTATGTTGCAACACGATCCAAAATATTTCGTGTCGTAAGATCGTTGGCCTACCTTAAACGGCACAGCCTATTCGTAAGTTCCAACTCCATTCCTGCTATTTTTTTATAAATGCGACCCAGTAGGCAATTATAGTATAGATCCTAAAGCGCAATAAAACGTATAGAAATCTGACAGATTTATTAGAAAAAAAATCTGTCCATAACAAGTCATATAAATATAATATATGCTTGTATCATGGTGCGTGGCCACAATCTCTGAGTGTCACGTTGCCTCCTTCCACCGTACTATCTTTATCCATAATTTCTGAAGTTGATGATTTTGGAGATGACATCCCTAATAGTATCCCGGTTTTGGAACATATATTGTCCTGTTTGCTTGGCTGATAAGTCATGGCTGAAAATATCATTAACTGATTTATTATGAGAAAAAAATAGTATTCGTTAACCGAAAAAGTGTGGCTTATAAGCCTAACGAACATGGCGTATGGGCTGAGATTCCTTCTGTCCACAACGAAACAAAAGTGGTACTGTAGTTCGTAATGGTAATTGGTATAGTTAGCATGCATGGCTGTCTTCTCGCTTCTGGGCTGATCTTCATTATTCACTGTTCATTATTCGGTGTGGCTCTCACGCCTTATTAATAATGGATTATATTATTCTTCCGGCGCCAGATACTTTGAAACCGGACACCTCTGTCGCTAGTGTAGTGTCCTCCTGGGGTCCTCACGCAGTCAGTCAGTCAGTCACCCTTACCTAGACGTTTGATTGACCCATTCTGCCACAGTGCTACTCGTGAGTTTTGATGAACTTGGGCCACTCCTCTCCATTCATCTGGGTCCTGGTTTAGTTCCAAAAATTTTCACCTCAAACTATCACATCGAATCTTGCATCATATGTATGGAGTATTAAATATAGGTGAAAAAAACTAATTGCATAGTTTGATTGGAAATCACGAGACGAATATTTTAAGACTAATTAGTCCATGATTAGCCATAAATGCTACAGTAACTAACATGCGCTAATGATAGATTAATTAGGCTTAATAAATTCGTCTCGCAGTTTCCAGGCGAGCTATGTAATTAGTTTTTTTTTATTAGTATCCGAAAACCCCTTCCGACATCCCGAAACATCCGATGTGACATCCAAAAATTTTTATTTCGCGAACTAAACACAACCAAGATGACCCTATGAAAGAATGTAATTTAAAGCCCCTCACTACAAAAGAACACTTGATCCTGTGTTTTGAATCTTGTGAAGATGATAACATTGTTGCTTCAACAAAATTTGTAGTAATCATGTAGAGTAGAGGGCTGGAATTATTCTCATTCCTAAAAACCTGAGTCCCGTCGAACATATTGAAGTGTAGGAACTCTGAAGTCTTCAGTCACAAGGATGAGAAAAGCTTGCCACGAGTACCACTGATGCATATGCCCTTGTGAAACAAAAAGAAACAACGAGCCTTAAGGAGGGCTATCATGTTGTTGACTGATGGTGAAAAGAGCTTGTTCACTGGTGAAGAAAGCTGTTGAGGTGGACAGCGTAAACTGTAAAGTACGTACTAGCATGGAGAATGCTTCCCTCCCCATGGCGAAAGGAGGGCTTGGTGTTGCTGAACAGTGCTTCCATCTTTTTGTGTCATGTTACTTTCGGGAACAAACAGTCTTGTACACGATGAGGACCCTAAGATCAAGAGAGTTGTGCTAACTTGCGTCCCGTACGTGTGGACTTTGCTTATAATTTTCCTTCTACAATGTGCTCTTTCCCTTTATTGGATAATTAACAACTTAACTATGCTGAAAAAACTTTGTAAGAATTGACTGGTGTATGCTATAGACGCTGGGATTATTCGCTTTTCTAAAAACTTGTTATGTCCCGTGGAACACAAGGAAGAATAGTAATTCTAAAGTCTTCAGTGACAAGGATGAGATTAATTCTCGAATACAGCATCGCTGTCATGATGCTCTTGTCCTCTGGACCTATAGATGGCACGATCAAAGAGCAAAAGATCGGCTCTGTTTGTCTTTTTTTTATTATAATCGAATTCTAGATCAACATCGGTTAGATTCTCACCCAAACGCATGATCATTTCTCGATTGGTTGGACCGCAGCGATGAAAAGAACTGACATTTCAGTACACTCTCACGTTTTTCTATACCGCAGGCAAACCTCGCGTTTCTTCCACCACGGAGGTTTTTCCTCCTCTTGCCGCTCCTCCACGCTCGCTCGCCCGTCCGTCCTCTCCGTGCACAGTCAGCCGGCCCTCCTCTCCACTCACTCGGTGCAGGGGAGCCGACGAGCTGCTCGCCCGCCCATGCTCTCCATGCTCGCCCTTTCACTCCGCGGCGGTAGTGGGCCATGGAAGGCGGTGCTGCAGCCGGGGCCTGGCAGACGTACGGTTGCGGGGTCGATGGAGGAGCAGTGCTGAAGGCCGGGCGTGTCACACATGAGTCGACAGAGTGTAAGAGGCTTGATATTTGATTCTGTTCACGCAACCCTAGTGGTGGAGGAAATGTCCGGTGGTTTGAGGAAGAAGAAGACATAAAGGTGTTTTTACACTTAGAGTTGTTATAATAATTAAGATTGTCAAACACCCTGATTTTTCATGCTTAGATTTTTTGGATCACAACCTATTAGAAAATCCTGATCAGATAAACAGTTTCAAGCATGGCTAGAAAGAATTATTTTACATATCTTTTTGTCAAAATGAATTATGGACTAATAAAGCCACTATTTTTAGCTCGCCGGCTTTGACTCCTTCACATCTTTAGACAAGCCGCAGTGGAGTCGATGCTAAAAAGAATATGATATATCACCTCATGTCCTCATGACGATGCGAAGCAACATTATGCTTTTTTTTTTGTGTGTGTGTGTGTGTGGGTGAAGCAACCGTCTATCGATAGTGTGTTCAGCATACTCTCTATCGAAGTATACAAGGCGGAACTACTTTTTCACTGGTTAGCCTTTTCAACTGAGCATTGTTCTGTGTAATAATATTATGACCCGAGGCTTACCGTATCGTTTTCTCATCGCATCGTGGCTATTAGTCTGAAAGCGTGGAGCCTTTTCTTCCTGACGTAGCTTTGTCATCATGCAAGTAGTTTTAGTTATTGTGTTTGTTTTTGTCTTCTTGCTCCTTTCTAGCGTCCCTCTCTCCTTTTGATCTGTATGCCACTCGCCTGACTTCTGCAAATCGTACCCGAATCTTATGTGTAGCTTCTTTTAAAATAAAGTTTAGGCAATCAGACCAGAATAATTGTTGTCGGTATTCCCTCTGTCCACGTCCACGAAAGAATGAATGCAATCATAAGATATGTACAAGTAACTTTATTCGGGTTTATAGTAAATAATGTTAATACTTTGTCTCTAATTTAATGGTATTTATTTTTTAGTACAATTGTTAGTGAATTATTATATAATTTTAGTCAAACTTTAAGTTAATTGATTTAAAAAAAACGAGAATTACATTTTTCGGACAGGGCCGCAGGGGAGTGTCGTAAAAAACGAATAAAGTTGCAACCACCCCCAACCCCACACCCACTTTTTCATGACCAGGAACGGTCTCCTACTTTTGCCAAATGCTGCAGTACTAGCACAGCAGCAATGCATTATGCATGCATCGAGCGCCACGTGATCACCACAGAGAGACCCTGGATCCAAACAGGGCCGAAGGAAGGATGTCGTCTGATGGAGGTCACAGTGACGTCTTCGGAACGTTTGAGCGGAGATATACCAAAATAAGATTGAAGATTAAGTTTTTGAGAGTGGTTGAGTCGGCTCATTATTGAGCTTTGTTTCGGTGTGTTTTTTCTCATTTTTAACGAGATTGGTCTAGTACCAGCTGATACTTGTATTGGACGGCTACGTACTATCATTAATTCACTTGGTAGATGTTGGAAGCCAGATTACTTTTATTCCTTAATTAATATAAAAACAGTAGTATACCGTACCGTTGCATGATAGCAGTACAGTAAAAAAAAAAGTAGAAACGCAATGCGTTGCAAGGAAAAGTCCGGCGAACATCAGCATGAACACCAAGGAACCAATTTCAGGAGTTGCATTGCACCTGCACAAAGACAGCAGCTTATGCGGCTATAGCTAGCACTTGAGCTCATAGAACAGATCCAGTAGAAAACTACTACGGCCTTGTTTAGATTGCAAGTTTTTTCACTCTGTCTCTATCACATCAAATCTTTAGACACATGCATGGAGTATTAAATGTAGATAAAAAAAATAACTAATTACACAGTTGATTGTAAATTACGAGACGAATCTTTTGAGCCTAGTTAGACCATGATTGGACAATAATTGTCAAATACAAACGAAAGTACTACAGTGCCAAATACTGATTTCTAACCCCAATCTAAACAAGGCCTACGTACAATAGAGCTGCATGCTATCTCTTTATTTTGCCAGAGATGTTGTACAACAGAACTGCATGTTATCTCTTTATTCGGCCATGCACGGAACACCTGCACCCTTGATGAGCTCATAGAACAGCTCCTTGAACCTGGCCAGGCTCTTGGGCTCCGTGGCCACGACAACGTCGAGGCGGCCGTCGCCGTCCGGGCCGGGGACGAGGTACACGAGGCCGCTGAACTGGAGGCACGCGCGGCCCATGAACGCCGGCCGGCCCCAGCCGAAGTCGGCGTCGTAGATGGGCAGCCCCTGCCAGCTTATCACCCACAGGTCGGTCTCCGGCATCACCCACTCCCCCTTGCGCAGCCCCGCCGCGTCGCTCATCACCTGCTCCAGGCAGTCCACCAGCGACCGCACGTACTCGTCGTCCAGCTGGGCGGTGGCGCCGGACACCCTGCCCGCGACGGCGTCGAGCGGCTCCGAGACGACGTCGCCCGCTTTGGCCACCGCTGACGCGCGGAAGATGGCGTTGCCGAGGTACCCTGCCGGGAGCGGCGGGTGGACGCGGGAGCGCGCGTCGGTGGTTATGTACAGGCGGGTGTCGTCGTCTTCCGCCAGCCCGCGCGCCATGCACGCGCACCGCCACACGTGGGCGACCACGGCCTTGAACGTGGATACCTTCTTATTGCCTTGGCCACCGCCGGCCTTGAGAGCGTCCAGCTGGGTCTTGGACATGGGCAGGACCGCAGGATGGCGGAGTCGAACGGGACCCTCGCTGTCTTTGGACCGCCGCCGCGGCGCCGGGCGTACTCGCTGCGGTCGAAGCGCACGTCGGGAGGGGAGCGCGCGCGGAGGACCGTGCGGTCCAGCCATGGGCGCGGCGCGGCCTCGTCGACGCCCTTGCTCGCGATGGCGGCCCACGTGTTGACGAAGTCGAGCGCCGCGAGGCCGTCCGCCGCCGTGTGGTGGATCGCCGCGCCCACGCACACCCCGCCGCACTTGAACGACGTCACCTGCGTATACGTAGGCAGACGCAACAAGCGTCAGCTAGCGCTGCATGTCCGTACAAAGTACTACTACTAATCCGTACGTGCGGTCTGACTGATCAAATCATCACGGCGCGACGTGACCTGGAACATGGCCAAGATGCCGGCGCGGTCTTCGCCGTCAGCAGCCGAGGGGACAAGCATCTTCCGCAGCTCATCCGACGGGGCGAACCCGCCGCCGCCGGCGAGGTCCTGGAGGGTGACGTCGGCGCGCGCGGTGACGAAGAGCGCGCCGTCGCCGGTGCAGTGGATCTCCGGGCGGCCAGCGCCGTCCTGCGCGAGCCGGCCGGCGAGGGGGTAGAAGGGGACGAGCGCCTTGGACAGGGCGGCCTTGAGGACGTCCGGTGAGAAGAAGCCGGGGACGTCAGGGCTGGGCCGCCGGTACACGTAGACGGTGGGCGTGTGGCTCCTGGCCACGAGCAGGTCGAGGTTGGAGAGCCAGACCACGTGCATGGGCGTCGTCGTCGCCGCGTCGCTGGGTTTCCCCATGCAGGACTCGAGGGTCTCCACCGCCATTGCTGCTAGTGCTAGGAGAGAGGTGGATCGGTGGCCTCAACACTGCCAGTGGCGGAGGGGAGGGGGGGTGGGGGGGGGCTGAGGGGGGCCTGGCACCCCCAAACCTTCCCATAACTCCCATAATACACCCCCTAAATTAGGTGCTTAATTATCTAATTAGCTAGTTAACGATACCATGGCCCCGTTCGGCTTGCTGAAACTTGACTGAAATTGGTTGGAAAACACTGTTCTGACTGAAATGTTGTGAGAGAAAAACACTGTTCCGGCTGAAAAAAGAAGCCGAACAAACCGGATTTAAGGTAAGCCAAACGGGGCCTACTAGTACTATAATTTTTTTGTTCTTACTCCATATTAATATCTAATAGTATTTTAGATAAATAAAAGTTAGGTCTTTCTAATATTTTCTCCATATCTTTTTGTTTTCGTTATTTCTTATCAAACATTAATTTGTCCCCGTACCACACACTCTAATTAGCTAGTTAATTGAAATCAGTGCTTTTTCTTGTTTAATCCTTCAAAATTGATCTTCAATTGGCATTAGTGAGTTTTGTCAATATTTAAAATTTAAATGCTACATAGTGGCATAATGTTTTCGTTTAATCGTCTACCATTTAAGTGACCGTTTTGTTTGAGGCTAAACGACAAGTGACCGATTCTTTGCCATTTAACATTTAGGATCCAGTGCTAATTAGTTTTGGCCCTATTTAACTACTTATTATTACCGTAATTCTTTTTTCGGTCAAAGATTAAGATTGATCGGGTAAAGGTTAGAGGCACGAGGCTAATTAAACTCCCTTCATTTTTTAGTTGTTTCTGCTTTCTTTTGTATCGCAACATAAACGTTTATTTGTGTGTTATGTACATCTTTATCGCGAGTATATATTTTGACATGCATGGTTGTTGCCGGTTTGCAGGCCCCCTATGCTCAAATCCTAGCTCCGCCCCTGAACACTGCCGCTGCAACTTTTATTTAGTCGGCTGGTATTAAAGGATCGTTCGACAGGCCCGAGGGGCAGGAGCCGGTGAGGGTGAACCCAAAATGCAAAAAAGTTGGTTTCACGGGCAAAAAGGATCTTTCGACATTGCTACTGCACGAGCTGCCACATTATTATTAGTTGGTATGTTAGAATGAGTCGAACTCGCGAAGTTAAGAAGAGTTATGCCAAACTGAGACATGCATCCACGATTCACATCTCGTCGAGTACCTGCATGCTATTGCTATGTTTTGCCGATCTTCGATCGTGTTCATGGATGGAGATCGATGCTAGCTATTGGCTATTGCATGCATGATTTTGCTGTTGCAGCCAATGTCATGAAACAAGTACACAACGCCACGAGCTCCAGGAGGAGGTGGACTTGATAATTAATAGACTTGCTAGCTGAGGATTGATAATGAGCTAGCTCGACTTCACTAGTACACAAGTGGGCTTCAATCCCGGTTGGAAACTGGGTTTTAATCCTGTTTTTTCAACCGGGATTGCGGATCCGGGCCTTTAGTCCTGGGTCACGCAACCGGAATTAAAGTCCATCATCAGAACTAAAAAAATAGTTTAGTTTATAAATCCTAAAAGACCGCTCTTGCACTGTGTGACATTCGAACCCAAGACCCCTTACCTCGTAGCTTCCTTACCAACTGAACTGCACACATATCTAACAAAGTCCTGGACGCTCTCCTTTTGAATTCACTTGTGGGGGACCTTTAGTCCCAGGTGGGAGACTTTTAATCCGGGTTTGTGACACCAACCGGGACTAAAAGGGCATTTGGTGCCTGTAAAATTTGGACCCGGGACTAATGCTCACATTAATCCCGAATAAAAAAACAATCGAGACTAAAAGTGTGAATCGAAAGTTGTTTCTCTCTAGTGCTTGTTAAGTTAATGATAGCTCGGCTCATTAAAAAATAAGCTAAAACTTATCCTCAGCTTAGCTTATTTGAGTCATATCGTCACGTTAGAGACTACTAACCAACACATAATTAGCTACTACTAACCTTCTCTATGGAATCAAATAAAATAACTTTTAGAGTTGTATTAAGTCAAACTTTTTAAAAGTCGGTTGAGTTATAGCAAAAGTACAAATATCTATGACACCAAATAAGCACACTCTGTGAAAATATATCTCATAGTGTACCTAAATATATTATTTGGTATCATAAATATTGATTTTTTTTTCTAATTCTATTGGACATAAAAAAAACTTTGACTTAAGACAAACATTAGAAGTTGATTTTATTTGGGATGGAGAGAGTAAGTAAATACAATGCATAGCATACAGTCATTTGTAGACTTCAATAACTTGCATATATCATAACAAAAAGCCTGTTGTCTGAGAGGGCTCCTCCGGAGAAGCCAGAACCGTTTTGGAGAAGCCATCTTTTTTCACTAGAAAAATGGTGTAACACCTCTGGAGTTACGGGCTTGCTTAGCACCTAGGTTAAGGCCTAAGAGAAATTAGCAAAACAAGTTCTCGAGTTTTAAAATTTTAAAACACACATGAAATGATAAACAAACCCTACGCGACTCACTTTTATGGTTGAGAGAAATCAAATAAATATCTAAGTTAATTTACTCAGTGCGTAAATGTGCTAATGAAAATCCTAACAAGAAGAATAAAATAAGTAGTTTTAATTGTTTGGTACAAAAAATAATTTCTATAAACAAAAATAAAATATAACTTGTGTATAGTGCTTATGTAAATATGATGAGCAAGTGGTGTAGGTGAAAATGTAACTTTAATTTTTGGAAAATAAACGAGTTAACTAATGTTCTTGGGAGCTCCAAAAATCAAATTGGGAATTAAAATCAACCTTTTCGTTAAGTCGGCAAAGATCTGAACTTATATTAAAGTACTATTTTTGGCAAGTTATATTGAGCAAAATAATTAAATAGTGCTTAAATATTTTGTTCCAATGGTTTAGTATAAAGTATGGACTATTGCTTGGAGTACTTGTTGGTTGAAGCTAATCAAGATTAGGCCTTTTAAAAATTGTTGTAAAAGTGTTCATGGTTGTTAAGTTCAAACTGAACTCTTATCTTTTCTAAGTTTGAAAGAGTAGTAGACAATGCATTTTGACGTTTAAATTCTAACTAAAATGTTTAAACACTAGTTTCATATCCTTTATTGTTGGTTGCATCTAAGTAAGCTCTTGGGCATGGGTTAGGTCGTAGTTGCGTTGGGTGTCGCGTTGCTCCCTTGTAACACCTCTGGTGTAACGAGTTTCCTTAGCACCAAGATTTAGGTCCGCGGAGGATTAGCCTAACAAGTTTTCGGGTTTTAAAATTTTGTAACGCACGCGAGGCGAAAAATAATTTCTATGAACAAGGATCAAACATAACTTGTATTTAGTACTTAAATAAAAATGGAAGTACAAGTTTAGTAGATGGAAATGCAACTTTAACTTTTAGAAAATAGATGTTGTTAACTAGTGTTTTGGGAGCTAAAAAATCAAATTTGACGTTAAGATAAGCACTTTTCGTTAAGTCGGCAAACACTTGAACTATTGTGTAAAATACCATTTTTGGCGAATTATATTGAGCAAAATAGTTAAATGGTGCTAAAATACTTTGCTCCTATGGGTTAGTATAAGGTATGGACTATTGCATGAAATACTTGTTCGTAGCAGTTAATAGGGTTTAGGCCTTTTAAAAATTATAACAAAAGTGTTAATGGCTGTTAGTTTGAATTGAACCCTAACTTTTCTAAGTATGTGAAAAGTAGTAAGACAATGCTATCTTGACATTTAAATTCTAGCTAAAATGTCTAAACACTAGCTGCATGTTTTGGTATTGTTGATTGCATCGAAGTGAGTACTTTAGCATGATGAAGTCCACAGATGAGTTGGAGTTGTCGTGACGTCGCAGAAATTGCCCTAACTTTATTAGAACACGCTATCAATCTTGTTTCGGGCATTGGTTGGGAACTGGTGTTCAACGCGATGAGCTCCTGTTGGCACCTCTCTATCTCCCTCGATGCTCACTCCCGGCCATGCTCGTTGCTCGACGAGAAGCACTTAGTGGCTACTAGAATCTTGACCTCTTGCTTTAATCTCAACTGGGCTCTAAGCGGTTGGTTTTGATGCTTTAAAATTCGTGCTTCGCACATGGTTCGACCGTTCGGGCCTAGGGACGCGGTCACAGCGGTCGATGTCATGCCGTCGCGGGCTACCTACACTGCTGTCGTTCGCTGCTACCACGCACTGCACCGCGCGTTGGCTGGCGTACCCTATGGCCGCGATCGTTGTCCCGCTGACCAGCCAAGTGGCGTCGGCTGCCCGCCAGGCTAGGCGTGGCCACAGCCATTCTCCGTCGTGCTCGGGACGCTGCCGATCGTGGCGCTGTCCAAGCGCACTTGCAGGGTTGCGCCTTGTCCTCTTGTTGTTTTGGTTACTGCAGCGCTCACCCTCAGCCGTACAACCCACCTACCAAGCCCGAGCTCGACGTCGTACGTAGTTTATTGCATCACGATGCCGTGCTGCTGCGTGCGCGTGGCCGCACGCGGGCACACCTTCAATGGCTCCGTCCAAGCGCTAACCGACGCGCCGCCTATCCTTCGCTCGAGCGGTCATATCCCAGCGCTGCCGTGCCTCGTCGGGTCGTGGCCGGGCCATCTCTGTCGGGGCCGCTTCCCGCGATGTGGCGGTGGCAGTGCACCGCTCTCCCTCTCCCTTTCTTAATCAGCAGCCTGAGGCTTCCCATTCCAATTCCTCTTACCGGTGGGTAGCTTAGCAAGTTAGCTAGGTGTCGCATTCTCATCGAGCCCAGCCGTGGTCTGTCAATGATTAATTTCGGTTTCTCCTCGCCGCTGGGCATGTGCGCCGCCGTGACCAGAGGGTTGGGGGTATGGCCGTAGGAGTGGTAACAGTTTAATTGCTCGTAACCCTGAACTCGCCTTGATTCCCTCCATCCGGTGCTCGTGCTATTTTGGTCAGGGAACTCATCGGCGGCGTGGTGACACGTCGGTGTCCATCTTGGAGCACCGCCGCCCCGACGTTTCGCACGTGGCCAGATCGTCGCAGCACTCCCCTACTTCAACCGTCAGAAGGGCGCACACCACGTTGGGCCACTGATGCTTATCCGCCACTTCTGCTCTGCCGAGCGTACGTAGGCTTGCCGGAACAGTCGCGTCGCCACCGCGGATAGCTGCTCGCCACTGCAGCCCACGACGGTGCGCCTCAGAGTCCCTAACCACCACCCATCCTTGCGTGTTTAGATGTAGATGGTGGTCGGTCCCTTAATTCTGTCGTAGCGAGCCTAGTTTTCTCGGCATAACCGCCTTGTGCCGTCGGCCACCGCGTCGGCACGCGCGGGGATCCTAGAGACCTCCCCGTGATGAAGGAGAAAACATCCGAGAGTTTAGTTACAAAGTTACCATGCCCACGTGAGGGGACTGGCCGCCAGCACCAGCCAGCCAGCCAGCCATCCCAGCCGAACGGGCTGAATTAAAGACGAGATTCTCCACGTCCTTCTCAGGACGCGAGAGCCACTCATTCATGAACAATGCTCGAATCGAATCGGTCCATGCCATAGGTACCCTTCTTTATCTATCATCGAGTCGGTGTCATGGCCCCTGTTGCATGGTCTCAGATCAGGTAACATTGATCTCATCCCGTGTTTAGTTCCAAAAGAAGTTCAAAAAAAGTGTTATAGTTTCCATCACATCGAATCTTGCGATGCATATATGTAGCATTAAATGTAGATGAAAAAAAAACTAATTACACAGTTTGGTGGAAAATTGGGAGACGAACGTTTTGAGCCTAATTAATCCATAATTAAATACTAATTGCCAAATAAAAACAAAAGTGCTACCGTAGCCAAATTCCAACTTTCACCTCAACTAAACAAGGGCTCAGTTAGCATTTATTACTCTATAAATAAACAATCAAAATCAGAGGCGGCCATGGCCCCCTATTTACGGCATGTTTAGTTCCCAAAATTTTTTACGTAGTACCCATTACATCGAATCTTGCGGCACATGTATGGAGTATTAAATGTAGACGAAAAAAAACTAATTGCACAATTGGATGAGAAATCGCGAGACGAAACTTTCGAACCTAATTAGTTCATAATTAGACATTAATTACCAAATACAAACGAAAGTGCTACCGTAACCAAAACCTAAAAAATTTTGGATCTAAACGCGGTCATATCACTGTCCAAGTTGCTCAGAGGCCCGTCTCAGTGAGTTTCATGAAAGTTCTGTCCGTACTGAGTAGGTTGTCGCATAGATATTTTTGATTATGTCCAACAAATCAGTGATTAAACTTATCACCTAAATTCTGAAAATCAACCGGATCCCTCGTGTAAAGATTTTTTTAATGATGAAATTCTAAAAATCTTAAACCATGGGCCTAAGTGACGTTGGCAATTTTTTCGTCTCGCTCGTCTTGCATGATTGCTGGTACAGCCAGGCGTTGCATCTCTACATAATAGCTCTCAGAATTTGCTTCCTAGTTCAACGGCCAGTTCTTCTGGCTTCTGACAAACATTTATGCCGAACTAGCAATGGCAGGTTGCTAGGCCATGTTTAGATTGCAAAAAATTTCAACCCGATAAATAGTAGCATTTTCGTCTTATTTAGTAAATATTATCCAATCGTGGACCAACTAAGCTCAAAAGATTCATCTCGTGATTTTCAACTAAACTGTACAATTAGTTATTTTTTACCTACATTTAATGCTCCATGCAAGTGGCTAAAAATTGATGTGATGAAGAGAGAGTGAAAAAACTTGGAATTTCGAGGTGATCTAAATAAGGCCCGTATGAATTTGTAAAAATGATGCCTTCGTGCTTGTTATTCTATTATTTTTTTAGGATTCTTGTTATTCAATTAATTGTTCATTGAATGTTGTTTTCTGCTGGCCATGGCTCACCAGATGTGGGGTATCCGGTGCCCGCATGAATAGGGACACCGAGTGTACACAAATTGGCTCGGTTCGTTTATCTTATAATCCGTATTTTTCAGCTGAAACAGTATTTTTCTCTCACAACAAATTAACTGAAACAGTGTTTTGACTTGTTTTTTCAGCGAAGCGAACAGAGCTATTATGGGTCCGACATTGGGTCATTCCTGTTGCCATCCTTAATTATCAAAGTGGAGCAGTGTCAACCTACAAATCAGAGATAAAACTTTTACTTGAAAAAAATCAGCAATTGAAATGCAAATTTTGGAAGTGTTCAAAGTTACCTTCTACTTTGAAAAGCTGGGAATATCTACATTTTGTAAGAAAAAAAAATACTAGCAAAAGTTACGTTGTAAAGACCTTGGTGGATGGCGTGCTAGTGTTGGTTGAGTCTCCCAAAGGTTTTGTGTACACACTTTATTCTAGAACACTATCCCCTTTAGCTTAGGGGCTATTTGATACAGGGACTAAAGTTTAAGAGGTGTCATATCGGATGTCACATGAAGTGTCGTATGGGGTATTCACATACTAATAAAAAATAAATTATAGATTCCGTCAGTACTCCACGAGATGAATTAATTAAACATAATTAATTCATCATTAGCACATGTTTACTATAGCACCACATTGTCAAATCATAGACTAATTATGCTTAAAAATTTATCTCGTAAATTAGTCTCAATCTGTGCATTTAATTTCGTAATTAATCTATATTTGTGTCCAAACTCCGATGTGATATGAGCTAAACTTTAACAGCAGTAACCAAACACCCCCGTATGCACTACTAAACTATGCCCTATGCAAGATTCAACATGGCTAGGCCTGGCCAAAATATCCAATACCCATTATCTGTACCCGAATTATTCGAAACCGAGGTACCAGATCCTAAACTCGGATAGCAATCCTGATTACCCGAAATTAGTTTGGGTAATTCGGGTAATATCCCCCGGTACCCAAACTACCCAATATGTGTATGTTGTCTTTGTGTTTGTTTTGTGTTGTTAGTTGAACACTTGAACTTATCACTTAATTAGCATATGATTCTCTTTGTTTGAACAAGTGATTCTCTGCAAATTGGTCCTGAAATTTTATACAAATTGCTACTAAAATTATGTATAAAGTGCTACTAAAGTTTTGTGCAGTTTGTTGTTTCATGTGGATTCAGGTTTATCGAATACCTAAATCCGAATTATCGGTACATGAAATGGGTAGTGTTTTTTTAAGGTGAATATCGACCGAAAAAAAATCGGGCAACCGCAATGCCATGGTCTAGACATGGCTCTTCTGAAAACTGATAAGTGGTACAGTAGGTAGTACTGTAGTGTCTTGTAGAGTTGCAGGTCCCAATCACGTGCATCATCGTGCAGACAGGAACGTGCCATCTGCAAATCATTGTGCTCTTTTTTCTTTTTTTTTTGTGACTACAAATCAGGCCTTGTTTAGTTCTATCCTCTAAAGTTTACTCTGGGTTCATCGAATGTTTGGACACATGTCTAAAGTATTAAATATAGACTAAAAAATAACTAATTATATAGTTTACAACTAATTTACGAGATGAATCTTTTAAGCCTAATTAGTTCAAGATTTGATAATGCGGTGCTACATTACGCACATGCACTAATGACGAATTAATTAAACTTAATAAATTTATCTCACATGTTACTGACAAATTCTATAATTTATTTTTTTTATTAGTATCCAAACATACACATCCCTATAATACCCGACGTGGCTCTAAATTTAAAGATGGCCTCATCGTGCTCTGGGCCCTCCGCTCAACGCTATTTCGAGACAAAAGAATCTTATACGGAGTACTATATGGAAAGGACCGTGATCAGTTCGGGTGCTGGCGACGAATCATATTCGTTGCTCGAGGTCTATAGAAAAATAATACTATATTCGTTGCTCGAGGTCTATAGAAAAATAATACTTTCTCTGTTCTAAATTCCATTTGATATATATAGACTTTGATATGTATTTAGACATATATTATATCTAAAAATATAATAAAATTAATATACGAAAAAGTTGAAGTGACTTATAATTTAGAACATTTGTTTATGTGTTAATGCATATGATAGAATGTGTAGATAAATTTTTTGCAACTTAAAATGATCAATAACAATATTAAATGAAAGTTGATTCAATAGCTCATGTATATTAAGTTGGGTTGAAAACTAATTTTTATTAAGCGAAAATACTATAGAACATGTGTGTGACACTTAAATAAAGTTTGAAGTACAAACTTTGTAGGTGACAGTGAAATACTTGCTGTCGAAAAATGATATTACTAGCTAATATTTCCACTAGCTTAGAAATCGTAAATTGAAATCAAATTCAGCTCAAAACTTAGAAAAATTCCCAAGTTGTCAACAACTAAACATTGTTATGTTTAGCAAATTATTTTGAGAGATCGGGTAAAAGGGTGGTGTAGTGTTACAGCTCGATTTGGTAGTCTTATATACCATCTTGAGCATGGTGAAGATGGTTTGGCTCCTGAAGCAACCATTTAGTCGTTTTGGGCGCTTTAAAATTCGTGCACGACACAACCTCGGGATGATTGGCGCCGTGTGCGCGGTCACCGCGTGGCCTTCCCGCGCCACGCACATGGCCACGTCCCACGCGGTCACCATGTGCCATCATGCTGGGTCGGTCGGGCCACCTGTGTTTGGCCGAGGCCGGCCGCAGTGAGCTGTTGGGCCGCGCCATGCTGCCTAGCCTCGTGCTGCCGCCATTGGTGCCGCCGCGGCCGCACTGTGCTACCGTCGCGTCCACCCACTGCTGCCTCGCCGCACTATCGACCCGTCTCGCTCCACGACGCTGTCGTTGCCGTGGCATCGTCGTCGCGTCCACGCCTGTCCGCTGTACTCTCTACGCCACTGCCGGCCCAATTCAAGGCCACCACTGTCACGCGCACGTGGTTGAGCTCGTCAACGCCTTATCATTTAAGACACTACGGCCGCGCAGGCCACGCCTATCTGCTAGCGCCTGCGCGTGGATCTTCACAAGCTCGCCGACCGTGTCCCGCCAAGGCGAGGACGACCCGAGCCCACCTACCGCGCCCCATCTCTCTCTTTCTCTTCCTCCGCTGCCACCGCCGAGCCGCGCCATCAATTGCCCTACGAGCGATCACCTCCATTCAATTAAGCGCGTTCATGTCTTCACCATCACGTCCTCTTGCTGCCCGACTCCACCCAGCTTTGAAGCGAGCACGACCAAGCTCTAATTTGGAGTTTCTTCTACCGCCGTGCCGTTAAGGCCGCGTCCGGCCATGGGTGTGGGCAGCTCTTCTATCATCCCTCCTGAGCTAATTCACCTGCACCACTAGCATCGCCTTGACTCCATCTCCACCTTACGCACCTTAGTCGAACCGCTACCACCTCTCCTTCATTGCTGACGCGACCGTGCCACCGCGGTGCACCACCGCACGGCTCAATCGCACGTGGCCAGCCTTCCTCCATCATCCTCTGCCCCAACCGTCACCTCGGCCTAGTCCAGGGAAGCCTTCTGATGCTCATGCGCTAACCGATTAGGTCTGTAGCTGCTCTAGCTCACCGGAACAGTGGCGCCGCCATCGCTGATGGCCGCGCGCCGCTGTAGCCTTCCCTAGCCAGTCGTGTCACCCTACACCGCCTCTTAGCATAGCCGCTCGGGTCAGAGATGGTGATTGACCCGTTAGGTGGGCCCGCACAGGTCCCAGGTGGCCGGCGTAGGCGCTCAGTGCCGTCATTCGTCGCGCCGCTGTGCACTGAGTCACCGAGGGTGTGCACGGGTGAATTAGGGAAAGGCCAAGGGGTTAAGTGAGAAGTTCTTGGAGAGGAGAAAATAGTGTTAGCACTTAGTTATAATTCGAGAGAAGTACGGGGTCTATTTTACAAAAACATCAGCGCGTGCGGGATTTCACCACCGTGGCCTGTCTCCACGTGGGCCGCACCGCGGGCCTCCGCGCGCTCACGTGCACGCTGCGTCGTGTGTGGGCCGCGCGGGAGAAGTCATTTTTCTTTTTTATAAGGAATTAGAAATAGTTTTCTAATATAATTCTTGAGCTGATCTTTGGTAAATCATATAAATCATGTAGGTGTCCAAAAATTATAAAATAGATTTTATTAAATTCCTAAAATTATGCTCTATCTGTTAGTGTATTTAGTTCATATATGTACATGTTGATACCAGGAGCTATTAAATCATTTAAAAATATTTAATATTGTTAGGAGAATTATTGTAGAAATTTTTGTTGTAAATTGGTGATAGCTTTAGTCCTGAAATTTTTATGGTAGCTTCATTGTATTATTATGTGCTCACTATAATTTTGTAGCTTTAGAATAGACTAAGCATTAGGGTAGTTAAATGCTCTTTGTTTCAATATACATTAAATCATTAGTAGAAATAAAGATATATCCTTCATTTGTAAAGGTAGGTGTTTGTTAGTTGAATCCAACACTTTCCTCGATAAAGATGATAGTTCGCTTAGTGCCTTAGTCATTTGAGCTAGCTTAGTAGCTTAGTATGTGTATTCTTATTTTATGAGTTACTGTTACATAAATGCTAAGTGTTGCATCATCATCGCATGCATGTAGAGAATGAGTTGGCGGAGATCGGAACCACCGGCGATCACGAGTTCAAGGAGATTATCGACGAGTATGAGAAGGAGATTCTCATGCAGGAGGAAGTCCCGGAGCCGCCACTGACTGACTCAGCTGGCACCACGCCTGCCCAAGGCAAGCCCCGATGCATAACCCTTATTTTTTATAATCACTTAATATATATGTGTGATGTGCATTTATGTTACAGGAATTTTATGAAAATCACATGCATAGATATAACTGTCCTATGAGTCCTACTAGTATAGTTTTGAGTAGCTGCTATGCTTAGGTTTTTGATAGTGTGAGTAACCTGCCGTTACTCACAATAGGTGATTATTATAATTACTCTCATGATAAAATGATGAAAGGAAAAATGGAGACAGAGCAGGGATATGGTATGGATATTGGTGGGTGTAATAGGTTGTGTCCCGCGACTAATGGGGCTTAGCTTGGTTACACTGTTTTTTCTGTTCGTGTCGATTAAGGACCGTCCGTTGCTATAGATGGTAGTCAGGTCATAGGCTTATTATCCTGAGCACATAGTTGCTTATGAGAGCGAGAAGGCTTGTTACGCTCTTGTCGTGGATTCCGACTCTTTCTGGACCGACTGATTAGAGGCGGGGAAAGATAGAGGTCTAAGCACCATACTGAGACCGGGTCTCAAGTGTGGGGGCTTGGAGTCCAAGTTTGGACAGGGACCTGGACCCCATGATAGGAGTGGAATGGGTTAGTCTTGTTTGTGCCTAGGGTATAAACGGGACGTGTGTTTTGGGGTACCCAGCTGGGATACATTGGTTCGCGAATCACTGTTTCTGTGAGATGGTACGACTTGGCTATGGTCTAGCACCGTAGTAAGAACTGAAAGATGAAAGATGATAAAATGGTTCTGATGGCCCACCTTTGCTTGAAAGTAGAATAGGTGCTTACCTAGAATGGCTAGCTAATGAAGTAATCATGACTACTAATAAAACTTGACTGTAAGGATAAACTATTCGTAATGCTTTTCGTAAACAAAAAGAAAACGACAAACCCATATTGCCTATCATATTCCTTGGAGTCGGAAAACTATTCCCACTAGTCGGGTAAGTCTTGTGAGTACATTGTATACTCAGGGTTTATTTTACCCCTGTTGCAGGTGCATCTTGAGAAGTAGCCCTTGTGTGGAGGATTCTTCTGGTGGGCACAGACGGATCCTTGTATCGTTTCCACTAGATGTTTATTTTTATTCCGCTATTTAATTCTTGCATTCTAAACTTTGGTATTGTAATAAATAATTTCTAAGAACTCTTGTTGTATGAAATTGACTAAGTATTGTAAGCTCGTACTCATTATTGGATTCTGGATGTAAAACATGGATTGTTTCGAGTTCTCCCTTAGGGTGTGCTCGATGGAACTGTCTGATGTAGCTCCCTTTCGAGGTGCTTAGTGTCTAGTGGAAGAGGAACGCCTCCGGAAGCGTGTTATTTCGGACGGTTCTACCATAACCCCGAGCTTGCCGGTTCAGGGAGGCTTCTTTGCAAAATATAGGGTTAGGAGTCGTGTGATGATAAAGGTTTGAGATAGGGTTTTTTAAGTAGGCCTGGGTTGAGAGAACTTACAAAATGACCGACACACAAGCATGCCTTACTACCACACGGGTAGGGTTGAGAGACGGGTGATGACAGAGGGTAAGCGAGTCAAAGCTTGATGTCAAGAGGAATTCCTTAATATTGATTGGTTCCACACCCCGAAGCTAGGAGGTGATGGTTGGGGGTTGGGGTTTTCAATGGGATTTTTGTAAAGTTTTTGTTGTTACGACGACCGTCAGGTCATGACACTAGAGATAGAAAATTTTAAAACAAGTTTTGAGATAGCCACTTGGGCTAAACTTGAGAGCCACTTGAGCAACTTTTGACTAGCAACTAAATTTGTTGTGAGTATTTTGGTGACCTTATTAGTGACTTTACTTCGTGCGAAGCTTACGATTTTGCATTTTGCCTAGTTTAGTTAAGCTAAAGCATGATCATAAAGAGATTAACTGGTCGGAAAAATAGTTAGGCATCATAAGATGAGTGAAAAGTACTTACAAGGATGTAAGAACCTATGAAAAGGAAAGTGCCTTTGGCACACATGCAAAAGGTGAGTAATTTGATCCATGGATAATGCAATCTGAAAACAGAGGATTCAATGTTTAGGCACTAGTTACATATACTTTGATGATCACAGTAAGTGTCAAAGCTTGTGTGTTACGTTGACAGAATCATAGGTCCTGTAAATTGGAGGAGAATGAAGAAATAGGACCCTTGAGCGAGGTGTTAGATAATGCACTCATCTTAATATAGAATGTCGACCTGTTTATATAAACAAAGTAGTTTTTTTTAGAATTACACAGTACAACATAGACGTCCACAATACGCACGCATACTCACCCCTATGAACACGCGTACACAAACCCTTGTTAATACATTAAGGCAAGAATTATTTTCTAATGTAATAACATACTTTCGTTTTTATTTGGCAATTAGTGTTCAAACATGGACTAATTAGGCTCAAAACGTTCGTCTCGCAATTTCCCACCAAACTGTGCAATTAGTTTTTTTTTCGTCTACATTTAATGCTCCATGCATGAGCCACAAACATTCAATGTGATGACTACTGTAACACTTTTTGGGATTTTGGGTTGGAACTAAACAAATGGGCTTACATATAACTTTGGGCGTACTTAGCATTGGAACTCTGCCACTCTCATAGCCTTTATACTTCACACTTGGAATATCTATCTGTCTTTGTCAACTCCACGTCTCCTTTATTCCAATTTTCCAACACAAGCGAGAAAGGAACTCTCATCTGCATGAGTTTTGTTTTTTCAAAAAATTAAAAAAAAAACACGAAGAAAGATGTCCTTCATTTAGTGTTCAAAGGCACTCCGTCCAAAAAAAAAATACAATTCTAGAATAGTGTCATGTTTTAATATATCAATTTTGATCAATTATAAATAAAAAAGTATAAATATTTATATTATCAAATAAATACCATTAGATTAGTTATAAAATGTATTTTCATAATAAATTGATTTAGAGCCATAAATGCAAATACTATTTATTAGAAACTTGGTTAAATATGAAGTGTTTAAATTGGTACATATACCATAGTTGTATCATTCTGGGGATAGAGTAGTACTTTGAAAAAGAGGGAATATTCGCATTTTGTAAAAAAAATACTAGCAATTTTAAAGACCTTGATGGATGGCATGGCTAGTAAGTGTTCGGTGGAGTCTCCGAAGAATTTGGTGTAACATGCTTACGTTTCTCACGTGCTGACAGTAAGGGCCTCAGACTAAAGTAAGCTCCACGTTTGCCGAGAAAAAAATCAAGACCACCATCTGTCCGTCCTTGTTCTTCTCCTCACTGCGATCTTGCAGGAAAAAAGGAGGTGCATGTCACAGAGCAGACTATTGCTTTTCAGCTTTTCTTCTCTCTCTCGTCTCTCAGGCTACTTCTTTTTTATCACAACGTATTCTTGATAGTAGTTTCTGCTCTTTGTCAGTTCAAGCTAATAGTTCCTCTGCAGGATACCAAGGCCACCTGCGAGACCACCAAATTTTATGACATGTAATTTTAATGTACAGTTGGAGAGGCTGGGGCAGCGCACCAACCTGGAGTGTCGGGGAAGCCCTAACATGCCATCTACAATGCGCACGCATGCAAATAGATCATCAGCGATATCATTTTTGTGCTCTGCTGTCTCCACGGGCCACGGTTCCCCACTATTGGACACAAGCACGTCAGAATCCTATCTCGTTTGGGTGCTGTCGAGGAATCCTATTTATTGCTCGTTCCATATTTGTAGAAAACACAAAACAATTTCCGTTTACCATGAGTTAAGCCATTTTTAATTTAGGTCCTCGACACAAGCACGTCAGAATCCTATTCCCGTATATGGGCAACTGGCGAAAAACGTGACCCCCGTTTGGGTGGTGTCGAGGAATCCTATTTATTGCTCGTTCCGTATAAAAAAAAAAACAATTTCTGTTTATCGTGAGTTAAGCCATTTTTAATTTAGGTTCTGATTGCCACGAATCTACTTCAGTAGTGAATCAGTTTTCTTGATTTAGCTCCATGATCAGGGTAAAGCTAAACCTATTTTGATAAATCATTTGGCAAAACAGCTTTGTACATCGATTTTTTTAAAACATGCTCTCACTGAACCTCACACGGAGTACACAAGTGTAAAGGTGAAGCTATGAAGAGCTATTATTTTCTACTTCACCGCATCACATTCCTATGTGAGAGCATGCCTTAAGGAGTTTTATTGGTGAAGCTGTTTGCGAAAGACCCGTTTGTTCACATCTTATGAAACTGGTGGTGAAGTTGTGCTAAACATGCCCTTAACTAAGAGTATCTCCAAGAGCATTTCTAAAATCTACTCTCTAAATCATCATTTGGAGAGTCATTTGAATAAAAACCGTTTTCTATATCTTTATACTCTATAACAACTTTTCTATATCTCGTGCGCTAGCGAGAAATCTAAAATAGAGAGTATCTATATTTGGATATCCAATTAAAGAGGATGTTGGAGGGTGTGTGTGTGTATTTTTTTTTACCAAAATCTCTATTCCTGTAAGTTAGGAAAGATATAAAAAGCCTCTTGGAGATGCTCTGAGTTTATAACAATGACTTTTATTATTTGAGGAAAAATATATATTATTATGAAAATATATTTATAATAAAGAGGAAAATGCACCACGAGTCTCTAAACTTTTGTCGTGATTCTTATCTGGGTCTATGAACTCTTAAAGTGATTATTTGACTAGTTAAACTTTTCAAGTGTACTTTTAAGTTCACTCTATGTCCAATCATGGATCTAATCCACACTTCGAATGAACCACTTAGGGCACGTCCGTTTGTCGTGGATCGAGTGCCCAGAACAATTCCAATGGAATTGGTTCAGTAATTTATATACTTTTGACGGACTGGAATAGTTCCCGGACCAAATCCGGAATAACCGAACGCAGCCTTAAGTTGAAAGACACTTCGAGAATCCATGTAGGAAAAATTTAAAGATATATATTTCTTTTCCTTATCCCGTTCCCCACCGGCTCTGGCTAACTCTCTATCCCCACCACGGCAACCACCCCTCCCGTTCGGCCTCCGATCGGCCGCCTGTCCGGATCACCGCGCACGCGCACGCCTGTCGCCTGTGCGGTCTTTGCCGCTGGCCACGTATGCGTGAGGAGGGAGGACAACGGCAGCGCGTAGGTCCAGGAAGATCGGCGTCCAACAAGCATCCCATGGATGAAAAGGAGCCGGTTGTTCATAGTCATAGGCCTTTTCTTAGCACGATTTTAGGAGCTTGGTATGCGAAGTTGTTATCAGGCCTGGGCCTTGCCTCGTTTGGTAGCGCTGCACCTGAACCTACTCAAGAAGTGCTACTAAACGGGCCGAAATCAGCCGAGCTGTGGAGTCTGAAACCGTTCCGAACGGGGACTAGAGGAGCAATTTGTTAATTTTTTTCAAAAAAAAAGAGAGGAAATGAAAATAGCAGGGTATACAAGCCACATCCACAAATGACACAGACACAGTGCACGTCAACACGACATTGCGTTGCTCTGCACGTCGTTTGCAGATGTTCAACCGAGGCTGGCCAACAGGTCGACGTAAAACTTACGGAACGCCTCCATCTCGACGCGCGGTAGCGCCAGCCCAACCTCAATGCCAGCCGTCTCCGTCGCGGCCGCTCTCCGCCAGCGCCAGCGCGCCCGTGCCTTCCACCGATGCGATCTCCACCTTCCTCGGCTTGCGCCACGCCCCGCCGAAATCCGCGGCCGCGTACACGCCCAGCTTCGGCGACCCGGCCACGGTCACCGCCCGCGCCGAAGCGTACTCCTGCACCCAGCGCACCCACCCACGAGATCCCCGGAACACGCTCCCTGCCTCGGCCAGCCCCTCGATCGCGCTCCATATGGCAGCCGAGGCGGCCGCCGCGGTGAGTTCGCCCCGCTTTGCTTGGACGCGGCACAGACCGAGGCAGTTGCCGAAGTAGTTTGCCGGTACCGGCGGGCTCGCGCGGGGCTTGCACCCCGTCACGAACCCAAAGCGCGCGTCGGGTGCCGGAGCTCCTTCCAAGCCCCTGCCGCCGCCGCGCGCGTGCACGATGCCGGCCCACGCGGCGCCGCACGCCAGCGCGTAGGGTGAGCACCGCGCCGATGTCTCCGACTCGACGCGCCTCCCAAGCGCGCGGAGTTGCTTCTCGGTGAACCGGAACGTGGCGAGCACGACGCCAGGGCGGCGACTGAGGTCCCAGTCGTCGAGGTGCTCGTGGCCGCCGGCTGTACCGAGCGCTCGGTGGTCGCGCAGGAACGCCTCCCGGAGCCCGGCGTCGTCCCGCACGACGCCGCGGTCGAACAGCGGGGGCACGTCCATCGCCACCGCGCTGTTGTACTCGGAGCCGAGGCGGTGGACGGCAGCCCACGTGCTGAGGAAGTGCGCGTAGCTGGAGCCGTCGGCCACGGCGTGGTGCACCGTCGTGCCGATGCAAATGCCGGCGCGAGGGAACACCGTAATCTGGACGGCGAGGACGCCCTGCGACCGAGACGCGCCGTGCTTCGGCAGCGCGGGGAGCAGCGGGCGGAGCCTCGTGGTGCCTCGGGCATGGTCGCCGGCGAGGTCTCGGAAGTCGTCGCTGCTGACGGCCACGGTGAGAGGGACGGAATCGCCGTCGGAGAACACGACCTCCGGCGGCGCCACGCCCTCGTCGACCAACTCGCACGTCAGCTTCCCCGCCAACGGATAGAAGTGGTGCAGCGCGGCGGCGAGGGAGTTCCTAAACCGTGGCAGCTCGCCGAGCGTGAAGTCGGAGATGCCGAGGAGGTCGGCGTTGTCGTAGAAGAAGAGACGCTGCACGGGCGGGATGGCCAAGAAGACGAGGTCGAAGAAGGTGAGCGGCAGCGCCCGTGGCTGCCCCGCCGCCGGTGCCGGCGACGGCGTGACGTGAAACTGGTCCAGGACAGTCACGGGGTGAAGAAGTGGTGTAGGCGCCATCGGTGTCGTGGCCGACAGACTCTTGGCTCTGCAATGGTGTTTTGCTCTGGCTCTGTTGTCTGTGCCTCTCTGTCCCAGTGGCCTATTACTCTGAAATCACATGTGAGCACTCGGATGCAGCTGATAACTCGCCAATCGCCATGGGGCACACCCCCAATCAATCCATGGGCCATGGGGCAAGCGGCCACGGCCTATTAAAACGCAGCACCCCGTGCAGCTGATAAGTCGCACTGGCTATTCTATTCATAGGCTACCATTGAGCAGTAGCAAAGCGCTTCGGCTTATCTCCCATACGTACGCAGGCCGCAGGCGCCTCGCCGCCGGTGAAAATGTCGTCGACGAACCTCGCGGGCGCCGGCGCGGAGCCGTTCCGTGTGTTCGTAGGGTACGACCCCCGCGAGGACATGGCGTACCGCGTGTGCCGGCGCTCCCTGCTGCGCCGCTCGTCCATCCCGCTGGAGATCACCCCGATCGTGCAGCAGGAGCTCCGCGAGGCGGGGCTCTACTGGCGGGAGCGCGGGCCGACGGAGAGCACCGAGTTCTCCTTCACCCGCTTCCTGACGCCCTACCTGGCGGGGTACCGCGGGTGGGCGCTCTTCGTGGACTGCGACTTCCTCTTCGTGGCCGACGTGGTGGCGCTGGCGCGGCTCGCCGCCGACGCCGACCCGCGGCACGCGGTGCTGTGCGTGCACCACGACTACACGCCCACGGAGGCCACCAAGATGGACGGCGCCGTGCAGACGTCGTACCCGCGCAAGAACTGGTCCTCCATGGTGCTCTTCGACTGCGGCCACCCCAAGAACCGCGCCGCGCTCACGCCGGAGGCCGTCAGCACGCGCAGCGGCGCGTACCTGCACCGCTTCATGTGGCTCGACGACGACGAGGTCGGCGAGGTGCCGTTTGTGTGGAACTTCCTCGTGGGCCACAACCGCGTCGACCCCGCCGACGAGGCCGGGACGGCGCCGCGCGCGATACACTACACGTCCGGGGGGCCCTGGTTCGAGAGGTACCGGGACTGCGAGTTCGCGGACCTCTGGGTCCAGGAGCGCGACGCCTACGAGGCCGAAGAGGCCGACAAGGACGTGGATGGATCCATACAAGCGCCACCCGCCGTGGTGTCGGTGGAGGTGGATGCCTGAGATTGAGACGACGTACCATCATCTCCCTGCTGCCCGCGTTAGACAGGGTGTCGTATGGATTTACTCGTATCCTCAGCTCCCGCTTCGTTGTGTGCTGTTTTCGTGTCTGTGGATATATATGGTTGTTCGCATGGTAGCAGTAGTACCGGTACCACATGTCCATGTATCGTCGTCATGTTGGTGAGCTGTCGATGTTAGAATAAAGACGCGTTGGTTGCATGCCCAACCACGCCCTGTTCGTTTTGGCTGGTTTGGCTTATAAGCTATGGCTGAAAGTAGTATTGGCTGATTTGGTGTGAGAGAAAAATACTATTCGTTGGTTGATAAGCCATGACTTACAAGCGAACAGGCTGAAGAGAGGCTAGAACTGAGAAAGAGATGAGAGCCAACGCAAGTTCATTTCATTGATCTCAGTTGTATAAAATACACATGCACAACGTGCAAGCCAACGGCTTAACCAATAACCACAGAGCCTATTCTGTAGGATCTCCATGCTCCCTGGCCCCTGGAGACTAGGAACGTGAGCAACTGTATGTGCAACGGTTCCTAACAAACATATCTGATTGATAGGCCGGATCCTTGATCCTATCCCGGCTGCGTAGTGCGTAGGGATGAAAGACGAGAGGTCGTGGCTTGATCTCACGGTGGCGGTGAGGAGCCGTGCAGGCGTGAGATAGCGGCGGCGGCTGCTTGCTGCGGCTTGCCCTAGGGCACACGTGAGAGAGAGCAGGGAGGCAAGAGAGCTTACGTAGATGGCCCTTGAGGCCAGGCAAGATATTTGCCTTGCTTGATTTATAAGCCAATAAAGATCCTATAATTAAGGAAATAAAATATCTATAATAGATGCAATCCTAAGAATATCTAATTGAAGCCAATCTAGGAGGAGGGGAGGGGAGGGGGATGGGCGGGGGATGCCCCGCCGACGTTGGAAGGAGGAGGAGACACCAAGACAAGACAGCACAAGGGTGAGGAGGGAGATTCAACATCCGATCTATCTTTGAAATATCCAGATATAACACTTGCAACATACGTCTGAAGATAGATGAAACACTTAAAACATGCATCCAAAACACTTGCAAAAACATCTTAAAAACACTTGAAACCATTGTAAAAACATACGTAATATCCAGATAAAACACTTGCAACATGTGTGTGAAACATATGAAACATTCAAATGAACAACTTGCAACATACGTCTGGAAAAACAGATGAAACATTAGGAACAGAAGCTTGCAACATATGTGTACAACCATTGCAACATATGCAACATCACGATCTAGTTTTGCAGCATTCATATAAAACACTTGCAATACACTTCTGGAACATTTGAAACATACAAAGCTCGACATTTGAAACATACATCTAGAAGCATAACACATACAAAGCTCAACATACTTCCAGGAAGCGATGGGCCATCAGTGAAGTAAGGTTAGTTCTATAGTAGTTTGGACAATTTGATTGGTCAACTCCAGAGGAACTTTTATTCCTAGTTAGCTGGAATAAATTTCCATTTTGTCGTGAATAATTTAGGAGGAACATTAAAAGGAATATAGAGTATATGTACACATTAACAGAAATAAATAAATAGCATATGTTTTATTCTTAAATGATAGCAAGAGGCTCCTTGGAATATTACAATTTAATATGAGTTGATTAATGTTTCTATCATCTGTATGACTAATATTGCTATGTCAAATAAACTGAATGCCGAAGGATGCAACAAAACCAATACCGTAATTATGATATTGTTGTCACTGTGGTTGATATGCACAAAATAAGCGTTTGTTGCTCTATAATGAACAAATTATGCGGACAAGTCTCAGCAAAGTCATTGCAACAATAAGAAGTGCGAGCTAAATTCTCGATAGGTTTAGCTCTACATTATCCATATTGCCATGATATTACTTGAGGAGATAAAGGGACAAAAAATCAACCAATAACATAGAAAAAGTTCTACAAAGAAAGCTAATACTCGTGCACAGATCATATTCTCCTTGAATCATTGTATATAAGAAATATTCCCTCCGCTCCAAATTATAAGTCGCTTTGACTGATACATAATCACCATGTTCGCTTGTTGGTTTCAGCCAGGCTTATTCAACCAGCCAACAGTGTTTTCCTCTCACAAAAAACCAGCACCAGCCAGCCTAAATCAGCACCAGCACCAACCAGCGAACATGGTGAATATGTCTAGATACATAGGTAAATTGACGAACAAAAAAGTCAAAGCGACTTATAATTAGAATAGGGGGGGGGGGGGATTACTATTCTATGCTCAGAAGTGAAATGTTCTGCATGCCACTTGCAGAGACATAGGTTATGTTTGGCTCCAAAGCCAGTCTTACCTGGCCTTACTTTGACAGGCAAGCCTTTGCATTGCAGGTAGTGGAGAGTCGATTTTCCTCTCTTCCTTCGGCAAGGAAAAACTCGTTTGCGCAGGCCACAAGGTAACCCAATGATGAATTAATCCAATCACATTTCTTCCTTTGTTATTTGGTTGAGCAAGGCGAAGCAAGAATCACCGGTTAAACGAAACGTGCCCATAATATCTGGGTCTCTTCATCAGGGTCACAGGTCGCTATAGTAGTCCTCTTGAGCCTTCATGAGAGTTGCCATTTCCCTTTCTCTAGGCTAATCTTCATGTGTTATACCCTTTGCAAAATCGGCCTCCAAGAAACCTGAAAGTCAAAACAAAAAATCATAGAAAAATAGTTTGGGGCTCTGAACGATAGTGGTGAGAGGCACAATTTATTCATGGTGTGGGATGCTCAAGAAATCATGCCTCCATGGATCCTAAAATTTTTCTTTATATACTGACAGACAATGGATGAATGAAGGATCAGTGGAGAAACGTTTCAGCTGATATTAAGACTTTTATAGCAGCAGTCTGCAAACTTTATGGCGGCATCCTGCAAGTGCTTGGAAGGAGAAAGGACAAAAGGAGATGGGGAGACAGAACCGTGGCCACCAATGATTGCACATATTGATATGCATCTCGATGAGAATTGTATGGGTTAGACAATTTGATGATATGTGGAACAGTGTGATACAAGAAAGACCTTGTAGTGGGGTTTTGCTTTATAAGAGATATAGATATAGATATAGATAAGATTACACATCAGCAATGTTTACGTGACATAGGAATTAACTATGAGAAGAGAGATGAGATGAGTTTCATCTAGATTACGTGGCATAGGAATTGTGGGTTTTGTTTCATTTTAATCATGTACATGTTATTTTTAGAAACAATACAGTGAAATTTAGCACTAGTTTACAAAGGGGATGCCAAATTCAAGGTACTGACACTCTAGTTTGTTAAACGCCTCGACAGCATGCTCGATCTCCCAAATGCCCCATCTCCCAAACACACGTACACTATTGGCCTCACGCTAGAAAAGATTCTAGTACCGCGAGTACCAATGCGAGGGACACATAAACAAACACACTCTAAGCCAAGAACATCCAGCCACTCTCAGACTAACTACAGTCTACAGGCAACCTAACAGAAACCCTCTCAACAGAATCATCAGCCTCACGCAAAAAAAAAAAAAATGATGAGGTGGATCGGTGGATGATATGCCGGCCATACATTTTGTAGCGGAAAAGAAAAACTGTTGATAGCTTGTTTGGATGTTCATGTATCCGCTTAATCCATGTCTATTGGGTGGGTTGGTGTGGAAGTGGAATACATATGGATTTAGAGATTGATACATGGATATCAAATAAAATCTAAAGACATATATACGATCACGTGGGATTGCAAGCGGCAGTAGGTTACATGTACGGTTGATTAGATAGGATTGTAGAAGGAGAAAAGAAGTGAACATATGTAAGCTTTTCATGTACCAACCCAACCCCACCAGCCACAATAATATGAACCTTCTCATACGATGGGAATGGTTTCATAGCTAAGGCCCGTTTGGTAAGGCTCCCACCAGCTCTAGCTTCTTTGACTCATTCATCGTTCATATGCTGTTCATAGAAACTCTTTTTTCTCTCATCTCTTCTCCTCTTACAGAGCCAGTGGGAGCAGGTAAAGCCAGTTTTTTTTTTTGCTTTACTTGCTCCCACGGGCTCTATGAGAGGAGGAGAGAGAGAAAAAAGCTCCCTCCTCTCACAGAGTCGGTGGAAGCAGGTGAAGCCAGTTTTTTTTGGCTTCACTCGCTCCCACTGGCTCTATGAGAGGAGAGAGAGGAGAAAAAAGCTGCTATAAATAGTACATAAACAGTCAATGCGTCAGAAAAGCTGAAGCCGGTTGGAGCTCTTCCAAACATACTAGTGTGCAGTTATGCAAATGAATTCAGAAAGACGCAGCAGGTCCAATCTCATCCGCGTCCAAGAGAGCTTACGACGACTTTTTCGCAAGGAACTTAACGTCGAGCGAGGTGGAAGCACTGGACGAGCTGTTCCCGACGACCAATGCTATGACTGGTAGAAGGCTCTTCTCGGATGACGGAGCAGAGTCGCGCGGCCATTAGCGGAGATGCACAGCTCCGTAGATTAGTGCGCTGCTCGTAGTTCGGTTGTTTACTTTTATGTAATATCGAAGTTTGAAACAGTCTGCTAAGAAGGTCCAATCAAACTATAAGACCTTCTAGGGCGTTCATGAGAAAGCGTGTCGTTTGTATGGTTAAACTCTTCTTCTTCTTAATTACAATGATACACAAATGTTTTGCGTATTCGAGAAAAAAAATTCAGAAAGACGCAGCAGGCTTGTACGTGGACCAACAAACTAGTACGGAGTAATAATCTCAACTTATCCATTGGCCCTTGGGTGACACCGAATCGAACGTGGACAGCATGAAGATTATTATCTCAATCTCTCAATCTCATGCGTCCACAGACACCGCGGTGAGTGCCGCTCCCGCTTGTATGTTGCGTCCCTCCACGTCATCCAGTCCTTCTCTTCGGCCTGGTAGGGCGTCGCGCTCCACTCCTGGACCGAGCTCGACGAACCCACAGTCCCTGTACCTCAAAAACCACGGCCCACATGCCTCCGGACGTGTGGTACAGGTGCTTCCGTGGTGCAGGTGCCTCCGCTCAGCTGCGACGCGTTTTAATAGGGCCGTGTCCGCAGGCCGCAGGCCGCTTGCCCCATGGCCCATGGTGATTTGAGAGTAACCACTAACCAGCCATTCCGGACCCAAAGATTCTGTCGACCACAATATGGCGCCAACACCACCTCACCTCGTGACTGTGCTGGAGCAGTTTCACGTCGCGCCGATACCGGCACCGGCGGCGGGGCAGCCACGAGCGCTACCGCTCACGTTCTTCGACCTCGTCTTCTGGTCCATCCCGCCCGTGCAGCGTCTGTTCTTCTACGACAATGCCAACCTCCTCGACGTCTCCGACTTCACGCTCGGCGAGCTGCCACGGTTTAGGAACTCCCTCGCCGCCGCGCTGCACCACTTATATCCGTTGGCGGGGAAGCTGACGTGCGAGGTCGCCGAGGGCGTAGCGCCACCGGAGCTCGTGCTCTCGGACGGCGACTCGGTCCCGCTAACCGTGGCCGTCAGCGGCGACGACTTCCGAGACCTCGCCGGCGAACACGCCCGCGACACCACGAGGCTCCGCCCACTGCTCCCCGCGCTGCCAAAGCACGGCGGGTCTCGGTCGCAGCAGGGCGTCCTCGCCGTCCAGATTACGGTGTTCCCCCGTGCCGGCATTTGCATCGGCACGACGGTGCACCACGCCGTGGCCGACGGCGCCAGCTACACGCACTTACTCAGCACGTGGGCTGCCGCCCACCGCATCGGCCACGAGGGCAACAGGGCGGTGGCGATGGACGTGCCCCCGCTGTTCGACCGCGGCGTTGTGCGGGACGACGCCGGTCTCCGGGAGGCGTTCCTGCGCGACCATCGAGCGCTCGGTACAGCCGACGGCTACGAGCCCCTCGACGACTGGGACCTCAGTCGCCGCCCTGGCGTCGTGCTCGCCACGTTCCGGTTCACCGAGAAGCAGCTCCGCGCGCTCGGGAGGCACGCCGAGTCGGAGACCTCGGCGCGGTGCTCACCCAACGCGCTGGCCTGCGGCGCCGCGTGGGCCGGCATCGTGCACGCGCGCGGCAGCGGCTGGGGCTTGGAAGGGGCTCCGGCACCCGACGCGCACTTCGGGTTCGTGACGGGGTGCAAGCCCCGCGCGAGCCCGCCGATACTGGCGAACTACTTCGGGAACTGCCTTGGTCTCTGCCGCGTCCACGCAAAGCGGGAGCTCACCGCGGCGACCGCCTCGGCAGCCATATGGCGAGCGATCGAGGGGCTTGGCGAGGAAGGGAGCGTGTTCCGGGGATCTCAGGGGTGGGTGCGCTGGGTACGGGAGTACGCTTCGGCGCGGGCGGTGACCGTGGCCGGGTCGCCGAAGCTGGGCGTGTACGCGGCCGCGGATTTCGGCGGGGCGTGGGGCAGGCCGACGAAGGTAGAGATCGCATACGTGGAACGCACGGGGGCGCTGGCGCTGGCGGAGAGCGGCCACGACGGGCACGGCGGCATCGAGGTCGGGCTGGCGCTGCCGCGCGCCGAGATGGAGGCGTTCCGTACGTTCTACCTCGACGGCTCGACCTGTTGACCAGCCTCGGTTGATTCTCACATGCAAGTGGGCCGTGTTGCGGACAGCCCGCACGCTGCCGCAATGGTCGCAACTAAAGATTTGCGGGCTCAGTGGACGTCCACTTGCTAAAGCAAGCAAGCCCGCGTGCTCCTGCAGGCTTGGCCATGGAGCCTGCAAAGCCTAGCGGAGCCCGCCGCAGGCAGGGTAATCCTAGCAGAGCCATGATCGTTCCCCTCAAAAAAAAAAAAAAACAGAGCCATGATCGTTTTTGTTTCTATTTGCTAAGAAACTCCAATCAGATCTCTGTCGTTCAGGAAGACATAATTGCCCACCTCAAGCTCAATGGCACTTCTGCCATTCATTCTTTTCACAAGAAATGTTCCCTTAACTTAAATAATTATTACTTCACAAATGGAAATCAAAACTACAAGAAGAAACAGTGAACACTAGATGCAGCACATATAAGACCAGAACCAGTGAAGCTAAGGATGCTGATGTGAATCATTTGAACATGGGCACTCTCTAGGAAATTATAACTACAAAGTTGGACTGCCATCCTGCAAAATGTAGGCAATGACTAGAGCAGTCACATAAAAATCAGCTCATGTTTTCAGTAGTTTGTGCACAAGTAGATGAAGTTGTCGATGCTGTAAGGTCCATGGCGCATTGTGACACATAAGGCTTCAGTTGCAATCATTCACACATGACATCTGATTCATGAGAAAATGCAGGCAAAGATTGAAACTCAACTCAGCTTAGCCACATAACAGGTTATACCGTTATAGATAATAATTGTCCATCTTCAGGCCCCCTCCTTCCAAGTCCTAAACTCACCTTTGCTACGGTAAAAATATCATATTATCAACGCAATTTTTTTGACACAACTATTTTGCGGGGTTGGCATTTGCAACGACTTTCTTATTATCACAGGTTTGCACTTTTAAGTTTTAACCTAAATTGGGCCACAACCCACAGGTGCTCCAAGCTCCAAATGCTGAATAATATCACAAGTAGCTATGACATCCAGATAATATCTTGATTAAACAGCATGACATTCTGAATACCCAGAAATTCACGCATAGCTATGACGTAAAAAAAAAACTCAACCTGCGGGGGTATGACGGCCCCCGGGTTTTTCCCTTTAAGAAGATCTTCTCACACAGATCGAGAAAACCCTCGAACCACGTCCCCATCCTGACGCAGTGGTACCGTAACCCTGTGAGAACCGGGCCGGGGCCTAACTGCGCTTTGGCACCTGGGGGCGGGCGAGGGGATTTTTTTAACCTCAGCCTGAAATTCGCTCCCACGGGGAGTCGAACTCAGGACCTGAGGAGTGCCGTCGGGTTACCTAACCGCTTGGACTAGGCACCCTTTGGCGACGTACAAATATAATATCTTGAATAAACAGCATGACATCCAGGTAGACCAAGTCCTTATGTAAAAGATAAATTCACAGGCACGCAACTGTTGATTGTGAAGGAGATCATGTAGCTATGTACACTGTATGAATTCACAATCATGCAATTTATCTGAATTGTTTGAAGCATATATACATTCACTAGTTCAGCAAAATATTCTCTAACAAGGTAAAACAAAACAAGGGAATTCTGAATATTCAGTAAAGGAACACAAATACAGGATACAAACAGATGAATAAGAATGACAAGTTCAACCTCAAATTGTTGCTAATTGCATGGCTACTAGACAACTTTCAAGCATATACTGACTGAGTGGGAAAAAATGTTTTGTTGGTCGCGTGCGTGTTCCTATTACAAGTCAGAAAAAAAAACTCTTTTCCGCCTCTGACTAACTATTAGTAATGTAATCAACCATTTCATAAAACTCAACCTGTCATAAATGACGTAGCATGGATCCACATTCTACATCGAGCCTCGGATATTACCAACTAACCAATCAGTCCAAGTATAAAGTAACCAATAAGCACTGACTAAGCATATTCTAGTTCCTTTTCTAAGACAAACTTATTCTGTTTTTCTATTGAAAACTTGCAAAATCTATACACCTATATTTGACCCATTGTGGTAGCTGTCTCAACTCTCAAGAGTATAATACTGAACAAGTCCTAGTTTGAGAATGCTGTATCACATTGAACAAGTCCTATTTAGACGGTCTCCAACGAGGGAGACCTAAATACGATACCCATTCCCGATTTTAGGTTACGAACAGAAAAAAGGTCACGCACCCATAACTCAGTCTCTCCAACAGCAACGCAAAAGCAGATCCCCAACGCAAAAGCTGCGGTCCCGTGCGCCTCCTCCCCGGTCCTCATCCCTCCGCGGCGGAGAAGACGAAGACGCGGCCGCGGGAGTCCCCGACGGCAAAGCAGCACCGGAGAGGAAGCAAGCGACGAGCGCGCTGCGGCCAGCACTCGAGCGAACGCCTCCGCGTGGGCGAGCGCACGCGAGTGAAGGCACGGACAAGCGACACGGGAGAAGAAGCACGCAAAAGGAAGATCTCCTTGGCGACAGCGCAGAGCTGCTTAATCTCTGACTCCGACAGCTGCGCGTTCTTCCCGGGCTTGAGATTCTTCACCTCCAGAAGCCGGCTATGATGTCGTCAAGCAAGGCCGGATCCATCTTGAGCTCTTCAACACTCACACCACTCTTCTCAAAACTTCTCAACAACCCAAGGCTAGTAACAGTCAAAGGAAAAACGAAATCTTTACAAGAGAAAAACGCAAGCACAGATCGAAGAAATCTTGGCGGCTCTATGCTTGGGATGGACCAGAGGAGAGGGGATTTGGTCTGTGATCGGCGGTGTCTTGGTGACACAAAGATGCTACCTTTTTGCTTGGTCAGCTGGTCTCTCTGGGCTTCTTTTTCTCCTATTTTCCCCCCTACTAGGATGCTCTCCTGCTGCTCTTGTTCTTGCAGATGGGGAGGCAGTTTGGTGGATTTTTGGAGGGGATTCGGATTGGATTCGCCGCTGTCCTCTCTGGTTTCTTGTTCTTGGCATTGGTCCCGGCGGACCGTGGACGGGCGAGCGCGGGCGAGCGGTGCCGACGCGAGCGAGCGCGGACGATTTGCGCAGCGAGGAGAGAGGCGATGCTTTTTTACGTATCGTTTGCTCCGGCAGGCAAAATGGGTCATGGGTTTGGGTCAGCCATTGGATGATGTTTTCGGGTAGGCAAAGCACTGTTGGGGACGTATTTTGGGTTCGCGTCTCGGTGTTGGAGACAGTCTTAGCTATTGAACTATTAGACTTGCTCAGTAGCCAAGTCCATTAGTTCATAGTCTTGGCTACTGAGCTAGTCTAACCTGATTGTGTGGTTCAGCAAAAGAAAGGCTTAGCTCTTGACGGCTAATAGTTCAACAGCTAAATTGCATGCCAAACAGTTGACTGAAATCTTTGCTAAAGAAATGTTTGTGATGAACTCAGGCATTCGGTAACTACCCGACTAGACATATGAACCTAATCAGCTTTACTGATCTTTCAGACATTTCTCCTCTCTAAATATAAACAATCCCTTGATTATCATTAGATATTTTTCACTTTCCTCTTAAAATCCGGGGAACAAAATAGAACCAAAAAAACTGACATTTGATATGCACAAGGGACAAATGAATAAGGCATAGCAAGCTACCATCGCAATCACCAACTGCTAGCTGTAAATCCCATTTTCATTTCCCACACAGCCACACTACACACATTGCAGCACATACCAACTTATCCCAAGCAAACTGACATGTCTATCTCCTAACGATTATTTACAATGCAGCACAATTATGCCAAAAACAACTTTATTAATGAAGCACTAGCTGCATGAACATAAACATAGAAATGGTAGATCTTAACAGAAAGATAGAAATGGCGGACCTTAACAGTTACTAGACATGTATTAGAGATTTATAGTCAGTTGCTCTCCAAAGTGTCAATTGCTATGGTGTCTAAAGATCCTACAATATATGATCAATTGATATATGTTACAAGTATTAGAGATATGCACCGCCTATTGATATGTTACAAGTATTAGAGATAAGCACCGGCAATTGACATGTTACATGTATTAGAGATATAATTGAACGAAATTAAAAGCATTGCTTACCAGCCGCTTGAAGCCAGTCCTGAAAGCATATTAGAAGAGCAGGTTAAGCATAACAACGCACGGAGTAAGGAACAGCAAATACTGGTTCATATATGTACATAAACAGAAACCAAACCTATAGTTAGGCTACTCCTGGTTCATACTTCATACTATACATCAACCTAGCAAATTCTGGTTCACACATAGTCCATGCATAAGATCACAATGCAGCCAAACGAGATCAAAGAAGGCCACGCAACAAAATGCTATGATCCCAGTAATTCCATAGCATGCCCGGGTCAGACGCCCATGGCAGGCATGTACGGGGCAGTGGCGGCGGCATCCGGCTCCGGCACGGTGGCACCACCCGTAGTCGCAGCCAGCGCTACCACCATCTGCTTCTGGAGCTCCATCCTCTCCATCGTAATCTCCCTGTACATCGTGGTCACCTCCTTGAACATCTCGGACAGCTTCACCACCACTGCCATGTCAATGGACTCCACGGCAACGACCTCACCCAGTGCGGCAGCCATTTCCGCCGCGGTGGCAGCGAAACCGCTGGCTGGCGCTCGTTCCTCATCCACACAAGAGTGGCGCACGTTCGCCTCGCGCACTAGCTCCTCCTTGATGGAGGGCGATGGCTGTCGGCTCTGGATCTCCCACACGGGTGAGCCGATCGCTCACCGACGTTGCCGGCCACACGCTATCGCTATAGATAGAAGAAGGGAGGGAGAATAGAGCGCACACACATATAGCACAAAGCACCAGCGTTACCGGAGCTCTGCAAAGGAGATAGCAAAACTGAACTCGCCCACTTTACTGAGTTGCAGTGGGAAGCTATATATATAACTCTACCCATCTAATCCTAGTGCACAGACATATCAGGTTGTCATGCTGCTATAGTGACTAGATATGACAGCAGGGTTGACTTTGGTGTCTGCCCTTGTTGTGGCTACAGTGTGGCAGGTGAGCCTTTCAATGCCTGCCCCTGCAACGGCTATAGTGCAGCAGGGGAGCCCTTTTGGCACCTGCCCCTACCACGCTGTATAGAGGAGAGCAATAGATTACTTAACAATTATTTCCCTAATCTTGCTGCTAACCCTAGAACCTCCACCATGTCGATCATCTTCTTCAGCTTCATGAACCGAAGATGGCCGAGCGGCTTGGTGAGGACGTTCGAGAGTTGCCGACCAGTTTTGAAAGGATCTAGGATGTCGCCTAGAGGGGGGTGAATAGGCGTTTCTGAAAAATCAACACCTTTAAAAGCGGAAACGATTAGTAATAGGAGTTTCCAAAATGGAAACTCCAAATCAAAGTAATACCACCCCTCACAAGTTAGCCACAAAGTATATAAAAATACTAGATAAACCTAGAGAGCCAAATAGCTACAACCAAAGAGTTAAATCAAAATGCACTAGTCAGTTAATGTCGGAAGTCCCGACGTTTGGGTCGGAAGTTCCGACGTGTCAGAAGTCCCGACAGTTTGGGTTAGAACTTCCGACGCAAACTGTCAGCACTTCCGACCCCTACGGGAAATGAACTTCAAGTGCTAAAATGAACTTTGTGATGCCGATAACTTACAAACCCACTTCCTAGTGGTAAGGTAAGGTGTTGGGTCACTCTCTTGACGTTGATAAGCCACCACTCCGTAAATCGAGGCCCAAACCCTAATGAATAGCTAGAGAGGAAGACAACCACATACAAGTAATTTCGAGCAAATCACAACAACAACAAGCACGCGGGAGACAAGGATTTATCCCGAGGTTCGGCAGCCCCACAAAGGAGCTCCTACGTCCTCGTTGTTGAGGTGACCACTTAGGTCGGAGTCTCTTCCACCTCCTTGCCTCACTCAAGGATACCACAAAGGTCACTTGAGTTTCTTCACTAGAAAACAAGGGTAATACAAACTTCCCAAGGCTCTTCCACAAGATGGAAGCTCTTGGGCGACGCCTAGCCGGCTAGGGGAAAATCCCCAAGAGTAACAAATGCAAATCAAACCGGCTTGACGAAGAAATCAAGTGCTCAAGCTTGCTCCAAGTGTTTTTCTCACTCAATCCACTCTCCAATCACACAAACCCTTTGGGAATCGAAGTTGGAAGTAAGGGAGTGAAGAGAGGGGAGCCTAGAATGCTTGGGGGCTGTTTGGCCGAGTGTTTGTCGCAATGAAATGAGTGGGCAACGGTTAGAAGTGAGGAGAGGGGTATTTATACCCCAAGTGAAAAACGAACCGTTCAGATCTACGTCGGAAGTTCCGACGCAGATCCCGGGACTTCCGACGTATGAAGAAAACACTGTTCACAACAGGTCAGAAGTCCGTGTGTGCAAGTCAGTGTCGGAACTTCTGACAAACGTCGGGACTTCCGACGGTCATCACTTCCGACGTACGTCGGGACTTCCGACGGGCACAGTTAAACAAACAGCCAACACCGCTGAGGCCGGGACTCCCGGCATGGGTCAGGTCAGTGTCGGAACTCCCGGCGAACGTCGGGACTTTCGACGGTCGGAACTCCCGGCGAACGTCGGGACTTCCGACGTGCACAGACAGCGAGCAGTCAAAAGAACCATCGATGCTGGGACTGCTGGCTTGGGTCGGGACTTCTGACTGTCGGGACTTCCGACACACGTCGGGACTTCCGACTTCCACAGTCACCGCCCAGGCTGTGACTGAGAGTCAGCACTTCCGGCAAGAGTCATGACTTCCGACTGTCGGGAGTTCCGGCTTACGTCGGGACTTCCGACACCGACAGTCACAGAAAATTATTCTATGTGCTCGTGAAGTGCTAGAGTGTCTCATTATTGATTTAATTAATATGCTTGAGCACTCTATCTTCCTCAGACCACCTAAACTTGCATCCCTCTTAATAGTACGGCATTCCTATTAACTCAAATTTAAAGTATAAGGAAATTAAACCTTTTGAGTTGATCTCTTTGAACCAAAGCCGTGTTTTCCAATCTTCATCAAGTGAGGGTGCCAATCATGTTGATATTGATCTTTTCACTTGAGCATAGCCATCTTGAGCACGTGACTTGATTCCATTCATCAAATATGAATAACTCTAAATGCATCAAGTCACTTCCAATGCTTTGTCCAATATAGGTTTGATCCTCCACAACAATATGACCGTCGCAGCTTGATTAGTACCTCAACTAAATGCAAGTACTTCCTTCTTCACCCTAGCTAGGTTCTTCGGCCGCCAAGCCGTCGCTTGCCCTTCACCCTTGCTTAGTACCTCGAAGCCTTTCCTTGCTATCTTCACCATCTCAAGCCATCAAGTCACATCTTGTGTTGAATCATCCATTCATTTGTATTGTTGTCTTTTTCATTTCAATTTAGCAAGCTTCAAATATGAGACCATTCCATATGCAATCCCTCATGTCTCATTAATTAACTTTTATCGTGCTTGCTTTCACATAGATCATTGAAATCCCACAATAAATAAGCCTTTGCATGAATTCCATTTGCATTGTTGTCTTGTGCTTGAACTAGATTGTTTATACAACAATACATCATTTTGGCTTTATACAATTTCATCAAGTATCTGTGAGATAATCAATTTCCTGTCTAACACTTAGCAAACATGTTAGACTTTTAATCGTGTTGTCATTCAATCATCCAAAACACACTAAAGGGCTAGATGCACTTTCAATCTCCCCCTTTTTGGTGATTGATGACAACCCGATTAAAGCTTACAAAATGATATAAACATTTAAACTTTTGGGTTCAATGATTTATGAGAGGCGCCCCCTTAATATGTGCTTATGATTAGAATTCACAAAATGACCTCAAATGTCAATTGCACATACTAAAACATATAGGAGACTCCCCCTAAATCATTGCATCCGTGGGGTGCATGTGTGTGTGACAAAGTGAAACCGTGATGCATATGACAAGATATAAGGGGGAGAGAATAAATATAAAGACATCACATCAAATATTTTCATTCTAGCATGCATAGTCCTTATGAAAATAAATATAACACATGTAATTCACACATAGCACTCATCACAAAGATTTCTCAAGTCATATCTCTCCCCTTGTCATAGCTACTCTCCCTTTCATAGCTAGACACAAGGTTGCATTCCTGAAGCTTTAAACATATCTCTCCCCCTTAAGCTTTCATTTCTCTCTCCTCCTTAAGATTTAATCATATCTCTCCCCCTTTGTCATCTATCGCCAAAAAGGGTCACACAAAGCATAAAGGGTGCTTAAGGTTCAAACTTTGTACTAATCTTTCCCCCTTTGTATTAAACTCTCCCCCTTTGTCATGGCGTGGGTCATATTACTTGTCACTCCCCGTTGTCATCTTAAAGAGGTTGTACTTGTCACTTGTTTGCAATTCAAAATAGATCAAGTACATGGGTTCACTAGTTCATGAACAAACTCATACACTAACCACTAGACCATATAATCATTCAAGCAATAGTGGTAGTCTATGAATCTAAAAATTTTCATTTGTAATGCATGATCATATAAGCATGTACTATATGCATTAACCGCATACTAGTAAGGGATGAAAATGATCATGCACAATACGATGATACCTTTGCTATGTTGGAGAGGAAGATAGTCATATAGATTTCAATTCATTTCTCCAATAGCACCATGAAGTCCAATTATAAGCTTGGTGAAGACCAATAGATACCAATTCTTTGAATTCCTATTCTTCACCCATATGAATTGAGAATCACTAATGATCAAGTGTACTCTTCTTGTTGTGGTTGGCTTGCTTCTTCTTTGATCATTGCTTGCTTGAGAGAACTATAAGATGCACCATTTGTAATACCACTTGAAATTTCATGATACCACTTGAAATTTCATGACTTGTTCTCTTTTGGGTGTTGCTTGCTTTCTAGACTAATCTCTTGATTTTCTTCAACTAAGTACCTCAAATGTCCCTTTAGATTACCACTTCAATTTTAGCCATCCAAGCCTAGAGCGAAGTGACCTCTCTCCAAAGAACCATCCTTGATACTCACTTGAAATAACTTGAAAGAAAATCACTTGATCCACTTGAAAGATTTTGTTTGATTGATCCATATTGTTGGACTTAATTTGATGAATAACTTTGAATCCTTCTTTAAGTCCTTTTCTTTCTACTTGTTTAAGTCCTTTTGTTTCTATCAAAAGATCTCCTATTATCACTAGAACTTAAACTCCATCTTCATCTTGATCTTGGTCTTAATCTCTAGCTTGAGTACCAAATGTGTACCAGATACACTTCTTCAAACAAATTGTCTTGTACTCATCATTTGTCATGCTTCTATCTCAAACCAAAACCAAAACATAGGTACCTCAATCACTTATAGATATGATTCTAATTTGAGGACCTTTGAATCTAAGTGACTTTTGATCAATCCAATAATTGTCACTTTCCTGGCAGATTCTGTACTCTTCAAAGAATAAATCATATCTCCCAAATTACATATCCAAAAACCATGAAATTTGGTGAAGATGTGACACACTAAGTCTTCTAGTAGCTGTAAAAATTTGAGATTCTTTTGACTTCTATATTGCTACCAGATTTCACATCTTTCCACACTGCTACATGCTGAAAACTGCTGCACTATAGCTGACAAGATCTACTCCAAATCCGAAGTATCACTTATCCAAATCTCATGAAATTTGCACAGCAACTAATACCATAAGTGTAGAGCATGCAGACCAAATTTCAAGCCAATACAAATAGATTTGATTACTTAAACAGGTCTATGATCACTGCTAGCTCAGATTTTCAATATTGGACAGATTTGAATAATTGAGCTATTTTTCTCCAAATTGAACCAAACTTGAAATCAACTTGTTTGAATACTCTCACAAGACATATGTCCATTCAAACCACTTACTAGAAAAAATCTTATGAACATATCCAATCAAACCAACTTCAAACTTGATTACTTAAGCATTTAATCCATTCAAACATCTCATAGCAAGCAACATATGCATATATATCCAATTCAATTAACTCATATGCACCCAAATAAACTTTGATCAACAAGAGATATACCTTGATAGCTTATGATCATCTTTGCAAGCTTCAACTCCACTTATTTGCAGGCCTTCAAATATATCAATAAATTTCCACAACTTGAATATGACACTTGTATGTTGATAGCATATGGACTTTACTCAATTTTAACTTGGCATTGGGATAGAATTGCACTAGGCTTCAATACTTGACTCAACATATGATGAACAATAATAATTCCATTGAACCAAGTCTCCAATGCCATGGTACCTACAAACGATCATCCACTTTTCGATGGTACCCAAACTAGTTTGGGTCCTCTCATGTTAGACGCAACATGCTTAGGCATAGCCTTAGTATGAATAGCGGAATATTTTTGCAATACTAACCAATAAGGTACCATAGTAAACCTTCCTAGGCATAATATTTGCATCAATTGAAATAGGCTTAGGATTCTCACTTAGGGGACATAAATTAGCCAAGAATTGATTTTCTCTTTTTCGAATATTTGGCAAATTTATGATTTTCAAAACTTGAGAGAGATTTTAGTGGGACATAGGGATATTTATAGACTTGAGAGAACCATGTCACATGTGATTAGGCAAATAATCAACCAAGGGTAGCAACAATCACAATATGACATGACTAGGTCACAAAGACCCAAAAACCACATGATTTTCAAAAACCACACCACCTACACATGCTAGTTAGGGATTTTGTAAAACATCTATCATATATCACACAAATGCACACACTAGCATATAAAGGGCCTTAGATGCACTTACAATACACGTATGTAACTACATACCTTTGCCTTGAGCCCACAATATCACCATTGAGATAATACATGGCATGACAACATCATGTTGACCTCACTTGTCAAATAATCATACCATATATGAAATCAATTTTCATCTAAAGGACTACAAATAATGCTAGATAAATTTGTTAGTCCACAATATCACCACTGAGATAATACATGGCATTACAACATCATGTTGACCTCACTTGTCAAATAATCATACCATATATGAAATCAATTTTCATCTAAAGGACTACAAATAATGCTAGATAAATTTATTAGTCCACAATGGTGCAAAATAGAAACTGAGCTCCCCCTAAATAAGTACCACAAGTAATTTGAATGACTTTCAACAAGCACTTTATTCTTTTAAGAATTTGGGAGTCAATTTTCTATTTTGACCAACACAAAGTAATTTGCCATATTTAAATTTCGTTGAGACATACTCACAACCCACTTAGGTTTGATAGATCACAAGCTTCTGAGCAAATTAAGGATATATGAAATCATATGGATTAAACCTCAATTGCATCCCAATTAGTGCTCTGGTTCCTGCCATACCAGACACGTCCGGTAGGTGCAGGACAGAAACAATTGAAACGCTGCTTGTGATTCTTCGTTTTAGCTCTAGTACTTCTTGTATGCCTGCATCTAAACAATTGCATTGCTCTACTAGAGAGCCATTAAAAGCATCACATGGCAAACATGATAATTATTAAATGAAACTAATTAGCCACTTCCAATTATTTCATAAATATACTTATTTGTGAGCCATTTAGCACTAAACACAAAGTGGCTATCCTATAAGGTTTTTAGGTACTTGTTACCAATGGTAGAGATGAAGTAAATGATATGGTCATTGATTTATCTTTGGGTCAACCATATATGAGATTATGATAAAAATTGATTGATAGATTGAGTGAATATTTTCAATTTGCTTGCTCAACCACCCCGAAGCTTTCATCTCACCACCAAGTACCTACATTATCAACCTAAGCACATTTTGGTACCCAACTCTTGTTGGGTCCTTTTGGGTTAGTCAACAAGTGCTTAGGCACCCAAATGGCCTTAGTACTAGTTTGTGGTGAACACATCACCTTGCTAGTGCTAACTCCATTTGTGGTCTTCCTAAGCATATTATCATAAACAAATGTGTTCGGCTTAGGGATGTTACCATTTGGGCAATCATAGCTTAGATGCCCCTTTCTTTTACAAGCATAGCATATGCGACCTTTGTTTGCTTTATGCTTGTTTTGCTTGTATGGACATCTATCAACCTTATGGCTCATCTCATTGCATCCATAGCATCTTCTTGTTGCAACTTGAGCTACCTTTCTTGACTCTTGATATATAGGGCATTTCTTGGTAGGATGCCCCAATTTCTTGCTCATGAGACAAGCGCTTTGTCCATCACTCTTCACTTGCTTGGCCTCCTTGATTGAAGCCTTTTGAGTGGCAGCTTCAACCTTGTCGGCCCAATTCTTATGTGGACATTTAGCCCACTCATGTCCATACAATCCACAACCATAGCACATACTTTTTCCATGTTTCTTGCTCTTGGTTGTGTTGGCCTTGCTTGAAATGTGATTCCTTTGTTGGGTTTTGAAGGAAGCAAGGTTTGAACCCTTCTCAAGCTTCTTCACCATGTTATCACGGTTATCTTGAGAAGGTTGTGCTTTCTCCTTACCCTTCAATCGAATCACATCTTTCTTTAATCTTTTCACCTCTTCTTTGAGCTCTATGTTTTCTATAAATTTTTGCTCAATCGAAGATTGGCTTGCTTGAGAAGCACACTCATTAGCACAAGAAATATTCAATTGAGATTGTGTACAAGTGAGTGTGTGAGTAGGAGGTTGAGATGATTTTACCGTTGTAATCACAACCTCATGAGCCACCTCAAGCATGATGCTTGATTCTACTAATTCTTCATGAGAGCACTTGAGATGAACATAGTTTGCTTGTAGCACATTATATTTGCTTGAGAGTTCATCTAATTTTGCCTTGAGCTCAAAGTTTTCCTTCTCTAGTTGTGAAACACTAGAAGAGGAGTTAGTAACTAAAGCATGCTCAATTGATAATTTTTCATACCTCTCATTTATGGCCTTTAGCTCTTGCAATTTGGAGATGAGAAACTTTTCTTGATTTTGAAGTGATTGCTCTTGTTTCTCATTCTCTTCCTCTAGCTCATCATTCTTCTCAACTAGCTTCATGAGAATGAGCTTGTCTTTGTTGCTTAGATGATCAAGAGTGTAGCTATCTTCAATTTCAACATTACTCTCTTCTTGATCATCTACTCATGCTATCTCCTTGGCTTGATCTTTCTTGCTAGCCTTCTTCCTGCTTTTCTTGGCCATGAGACACAAGTGATGAGTATCATGAGATACTGAGGTTGACTCATCACTTGGCCGCCACCGGGCTTGAGCCTCATCATCACGGACTGTCTGCTGTTCGACTACCTCGACCATACCGAACGCGTCTGGTAGAGATACCGGACACGTCCGGCATGCGCTTACAGACAGCGCAGTCACCTCGGCTTGCTCCTCTTGCTCCGGCTCAGCGCTCTTGAGATCTTGTGAGGCTTCTTCGCTGCATGAAGACATAATGGACATATTTTCCATTGACTCGACCTCAAGTGCATCATCGCATTTGGATTTTCCATATAACTCAATGAGTTTGGTCCAAATGAGATGAGCACTCTCCGGAGGTGGTTGTCCATTGAATATTGCCTCATCTTGAACCTCTGCACTCAATGTACTCAAAATGATATTAATAGCTTGAGCATTTAGTTGCACGCATATCTCTTCCTCTTTTGATAAATTCTTATAGTTGCTCCAATCAACTATAGGAAGAGGTATGCTTGCAAACACAATATGCTCAACAAGAGGACTAATATCTCTAAAAGCATTGAGTACATGAATTGACCAAGGTAGAAAGTTTGAACCATCATTTTGGAGAAGCACTGGCTCCAACTCGATAGGAGTCGACATCCTTTTCTCACGACGGTGAAGCTTTAGGTGAGAACCTCGCTCTGATACCAATTGAAAGGATCTAGGATGTCGCCTAGAGGGGGGTGAATAGGCGTTTCTGAAAAATCAACACCTTTAAAAGCGGAAACGATTAGTAATAGGAGTTTCCAAAATGGAAACTCCAAATCAAAGTAATACCACCCCTCACAAGTTAGCCACAAAGTATATAAAAATACTAGATAAACCTAGAGAGCCAAATAGCTACAACCAAAGAGTTAAATCAAAATGCACTAGTCAGTTAATGTCGGAAGTCCCGACGTTTGGGTCGGAAGTTCCGACGTGTCAGAAGTCCCGACAGTTTGGGTCAGAACTTCCGACGCAAACTGTCAGCACTTCCGACCCCTACGGGAAATGAACTTCAAGTGCTAAAATGAACTTTGTGATGCCGATAACTTACAAACCCACTTCCTAGTGGTAAGGTAAGGTGTTGGGTCACTCTCTTGACGTTGATAAGCCACCACTCCGTAAATCGAGGCCCAAACCCTAATGAATAGCTAGAGAGGAAGACAACCACATACAAGTAATTTCGAGCAAATCACAACAACAACAAGCACGCGGGAGACAAGGATTTATCCCGAGGTTCGGCAGCCCCACAAAGGAGCTCCTACGTCCTCGTTGTTGAGGTGACCACTTAGGTCGGAGTCTCTTCCACCTCCTTGCCTCACTCAAGGATACCACAAAGGTCACTTGAGTTTCTTCACTAGAAAACAAGGGTAATACAAACTTCCCAAGGCTCTTCCACAAGATGGAAGCTCTTGGGCGACGCCTAGCCGGCTAGGGGAAAATCCCCAAGAGTAACAAATGCAAATCAAACCGGCTTGACGAAGAAATCAAGTGCTCAAGCTTGCTCCAAGTGTTTTTCTCACTCAATCCACTCTCCAATCACACAAACCCTTTGGGAATCGAAGTTGGAAGTAAGGGAGTGAAGAGAGGGGAGCCTAGAATGCTTGGGGGCTGTTTGGCCGAGTGTTTGTCGCAATGAAATGAGTGGGCAACGGTTAGAAGTGAGGAGAGGGGTATTTATACCCCAAGTGAAAAACGAACCATTCAGATCTACGTCGGAAGTTCCGACGCAGATCCCGGGACTTCCGACGTATGAAGAAAACACTGTTCACAACAGGTCAGAAGTCCGTGTGTGCAAGTCAGTGTCGGAACTTCTGACAAACGTCAGGACTTCCGACGGTCATCACTTCCGACGTACGTCGGGACTTCCGACGGGCACAGTTAAACAAACAGCCAACACCGCTGAGGCCGGGACTCCCGGCATGGGTCAGGTCAGTGTCGGAACTCCCGGCGAACGTCGGGACTTTCGACGGTCGGAACTCCCGGCGAACGTCGGGACTTCCGACGTGCACAGACAGCGAGCAGTCAAAAGAACCATCGATGCTGGGACTGCTGGCTTGGGTCGGGACTTCTGACTGTCGGGACTTCCGACACACGTCGGGACTTCCGACTTCCACAGTCACCGCCCAGGCTGTGACTGAGAGTCAGCACTTCCGGCAAGAGTCATGACTTCCGACTGTCGGGAGTTCCGGCTTACGTCGGGACTTCCGACACCGACAGTCACAGAAAATTATTCTATGTGCTCGTGAAGTGCTAGAGTGTCTCATTATTGATTTAATTAATATGCTTGAGCACTCTATCTTCCTCAGACCACCTAAACTTGCATCCCTCTTAATAGTACGGCATTCCTATTAACTCAAATTTAAAGTATAAGGAAATTAAACCTTTTGAGTTGATCTCTTTGAACCAAAGCCGTGTTTTCCAATCTTCATCAAGTGAGGGTGCCAATCATGTTGATATTGATCTTTTCACTTGAGCATAGCCATCTTGAGCACGTGACTTGATTCCATTCATCAAATATGAATAACTCTAAATGCATCAAGTCACTTCCAATGCTTTGTCCAATATAGGTTTGATCCTCCACAACAATATGACCGTCGCAGCTTGATTAGTACCTCAACTAAATGCAAGTACTTCCTTCTTCACCCTAGCTAGGTTCTTCGGCCGCCAAGCCGTCGCTTGCCCTTCACCCTTGCTTAGTACCTCGAAGCCTTTCCTTGCTATCTTCACCATCTCAAGCCATCAAGTCACATCTTGTGTTGAATCATCCATTCATTTGTATTGTTGTCTTTTTCATTTCAATTTAGCAAGCTTCAAATATGAGACCATTCCATATGCAATCCCTCATGTCTCATTAATTAACTTTTATCGTGCTTGCTTTCACATAGATCATTGAAATCCCACAATAAATAAGCCTTTGCATGAATTCCATTTGCATTGTTGTCTTGTGCTTGAACTAGATTGTTTATACAACAATACATCATTTTGGCTTTATACAATTTCATCAAGTATCTGTGAGATAATCAATTTCCTGTCTAACACTTAGCAAACATGTTAGACTTTTAATCGTGTTGTCATTCAATCATCCAAAACACACTAAAGGGCTAGATGCACTTTCAAGTTTCGACGAACTCGATGATGATCTACCCTCCATCGACACAGTCCCTGAGGAAGTGGAACTTGACGTCGACGTGCTTGCTCCGGTCGTGGGGAACCAGATTCTTCACGAGGGCGATGGCGGGCTGGTTGTCCACCATCAGTGCTGGTGGGTGAGCTTCCACACCGGTCGGCTCACCCAGCAGCCGGCGTAGCCACACAGCTTGGCACGTCACTGTGGCCACCGCCACGTACTCTACCTCACACATGGATAGCGCCACCACCTTCTATTTCAGTGACAACCATGAGATTAGAGCCGACCCGAGGAAGACGAGCGCGCCAGAGGTGCTCCGTCGTCCGTCGATGTCCCCCGCCATGTCTGCATCGCTGAATACAGTGAGCTATAGCCCACTTCCACCGGTCTTGGGGAAGACGATCCCCTGATCCACCATCCCCTTGAAGTAGCGCAGCAGCCGCTTCACCGCAGCCCAGTGATCCTCTCAGGGATCCTCCATGAAGCGGCTGACGTAGCCCATAGCAAACGCAATGTCTAGACTCGTGTGGACTAGATAGCACAGACCGCCGACAATGCTCTGGTAGAGTGTTGCATCTACCTTCACCGTGGTACTGGCCTTCGTCAGCTTCAGCCGCTCCTCCATTGGAGTCACGCATGGCTTGCACTCAGCCATGCTGCTCTACTCCAATAGCTTTGAGGCATACGTGCTCTGACCGAGCATGAGTGCCTCCTTCCCCTATCTGACCTCGATGCTAAGGTAGTAGGAGAGCGCGCCAAGATCGCTCATTCGAAAACGAGCCGCCATCTCGCTCTTGAAGCTGTCGATGTCCTTCGCCCGTGCACCGGTGATGATCAAGTCGTCCACATACACGCCAACGATGAGCTCCTCCTTCCCCCATCGCCGCGCATAGAGCATGTGCTCGGTTGCGCACAGCGTGAACCTAAGCTCGCCCAGCGTGGCATCAAGCTTGGCATTCTACGCTCATGGGGCTTGCCGCAGCCCATAGAGCGCATTGCATAGTCGGAGCACTCTGTGCTCCGCTCTCTTGATGGTGAAACCTAGAGGTTGCCTAACGAAGACTGTCTCCGCCAGCTCACCACTGAGGAAGGCCAATTTTACGTCCAGGTGATGGATGCACCAGTCCTTCGCTACTGCCAAAGCCAGCAGCAGTCGGATAGACTCCATGCGCGCTACCAGCACAAAGACTTCTTTGAAGTCAATGCCCTTGCGCTGGACAAAGCCTCGGGCGACGAGATGCGCCTTGTGCTTGACAATGGTGCCGCGCTCGTCCCGCTTGACCTTGTATACCCACTTCAGGCCGATCGGACGGTATCCTAGAGGTGGATCGATGAGCTCCCAAGTCTCATTTTCATCAATCGTCTTCATCTCCTCCAGCATCATCCGTCGCCAATTTGCATCACGCTCGACTAGCACGAACATGGGTTGTTCCTCTACACTAACGAGAAGCAACTCTGGGTCATTGAGTAGCCAACTCACTAGGCCTGAGGACCCTGTGCCGCTGATGATGTCATCCAGCCTGTGGAACTGCACCTCCTCACCATCGTGGAAGGCATCCACAAACTCAGTGATGTCGCTTGGAGGTGAGGCAAATTTGATCGGCGTCGATGGAGTCCCCTGTTCCGCCGGAGTGGTCATCACAGCACCTGGAGTGCTTGGCACCCTGGCTGCAGTGCTCGGTACTACTCCTGGATCGCTCGTCACCACTCCTAGAGTGGTCGGCACCCCTCCCAAAGTGCTCAGCACTAGTCTTGGAGTGGTTGGCCCCATTGTAAGACCTCTTGGCTCCGCTACAGGAGCATTCAGCACCCATCCTGGAGTGGTTGGCACCACTGCAGGACCGCTCGACACCACTCGGCATCACTCCTAGAGTGCTCGGCACCCCTCTCGGAGTGCTCGGCACCGCTGAAAGCTCTAGTTTGGTTTTGGTGAATTGATTAAACCATAAGTGCTAACCTAGTTTATCAAGTGATCATGAGATAGGTAGCACATTCCAAGTGGTGAAGCAAATGAAGATCATGACATAATGATGGTGATGCCATGGTGATGATCAAGTGCTTGGACATGAAAAGAAGAAAGAGAAAAACAAAAGGCTCAAGGCAAAGGTATAAATGGTAGGAGCTATTTTATTTTAGTGATCAAGACACTTAGAGAGTGTAATCACATTTAGGATCAATAGTCGTACTATCAAAGTGCCACTAGATGCTCTAACTCATTGCATATGCATTTAGAATCTAGTGGAGTGCTAACACCCTTGAAAATGTTCGTGAAAATATGCTAACACATGTGCACAAGGTGATACACTTGGAGTGTCCGCACTCTATGGGTGGACAGTCCGACAGTGCCACCGGCGCTCTGTACAGAAAAGACGGAGGTCACTGTAAGTGACCGGACGCTGGCGTCGGTTGGACCGGCACGTCCGGTTAGTAGAAGCTGCAAGGACGCTGGCGTCGGTCTCTGACAGGACGCTGGGTCACTTAGTGACCGGACACTGTGAAAGGTCCTAATATGGCTAGAGGGGGGGTGAATAGCCTATTTAAAAATCTACAAATCAACTAGAGCAATTTGATTAGTATGACAAATAGCATAATGCAAACTTGCTCTAGCTCTACAAGGGTTGCAAGCCACCTATCCAACAATTCTAGTTGCAATGATTACTTAGGCACTCAAACTTACTATGTAACTACTCACTAAGAGCTCAACTAGATGAATGTAAATAATAAAATAAGCTCTCAATTCTAATTACACTAAAGAGCTTGTATCAACTAGTTTGCAAGAATGTATATAAGTGAGTAGGGTGATTATACCGCCGTGTAGGGGATGAACCAATCACAAGATGAATATATAGCCAATCACCGGGAGAATGCCAAAGACAAGAGACAATCGATTTTCTCCCTAGGTTCACGTGCTTGCCAACACGCTACGTCCCTGTTGTGTCGACCAACACTTGGTGGTTTGGCGGCTAAGAGGTGTTTCACAAACCTCGTCCACACGATAGGACATCGCAAGAACCGACCCACAAGTGAGGTAACTCAATGACACGAGCAATTTACTAGAGTTACCTTTCGGCACTCCGTCGGGGAAGGTACAACTCCCCTCACAATCACCGAAGGCGGCCACGAACAATCACCAACTTGTGCCGATCCTTCACCGCTGCTCCAACCGTCTAGGTGGTGGCAACCACCCAGAGAAACAAGCGAAATCCATAGCGCAACACGAATACCAAGTGCCTCTAGATGCAATCACTCAAGCAATGCACTTGGATTCTCTCCCAGTCTCACAATGATGATGGATCAATGATGGAGATGAGTGGGAGGGCTTTGGCTAAGCTCACAAGGTTGCTATGTCAATGAAAATGTGCAAAAGTTATCCCTTGAGCCGGCCATGGGGCTATAAATAGAGCCCCCATCAAATAGAGCCGTTATACCCCTTCACTGGGCAAAACGCGCTCTGACCGGACGCTCCGGTCATATTGACCAGACCCTGGACTCTACGTCCGGTCCACTGACTTTCGCCATGTGTCATCTGAGTTGAAATTGAACCGTCAGATCACAATGGCTACGAAGCTGACCGGACGCTCCGGCAAAACTGACCGGACGCTGAAGCCCCAGCGTCCGGTCATTTCTAGTAAACTCCCCGAGGCGTATTTCTTCGACCGGACGCGTCCGGTCCACCTCGACTGGACATAGCCCAGCATCTATTGGTAAACCCTAGCTACTATACCGCTAGGTCAGCGCGACCGGATGTAGGTAGTCAGCGTCTGGTGCCTTTAGATCCAGCATCCGATCACTTGATCGACGCTGGCATCTCCTCTGACTTCTTCACCCTTGCTCAAATGTGCTAACCACCAAGTGTATCACCTTGTGCACATGTGTTAGCATATTTTCACAAACATTTTCAAGGGTGTTAGTGATCCACTAGATTCTAAATGCATATGCAATGAATTAGAGCATCTAGGGGCACTTTGATAACCGCATTTCGATATGAGTTTCACTCCTCTTAATAGTACGGCTATCTATCCTAAATGTGATCACACTCACTAAGTGTCTTGATCACTAAAATAAAATGGCTCCTACATTTTATACCTTTGCCTTGAGCCTTTTGTTTTTCTCTTTCTTCTTTTCCAAGTTCAAGCATTTGATCATCACCATGCCATCACCATTGTCATGATCTTCGCCATTGCTTCATCATTTGGAGTAGTGCTACCTATCTCATAATCATCTTGATAAGCTAGGTTAGCACTTAGGGTTTCATCAATTATCCAAAACCAAACTAGAGCTTTCAATCTCCCCCTTTTTGGTAATTGATGACAACCCTTATACAAAGATATGAATTTAAGTTCATTTGAATTCATGTTGCTTGCCCAAGCATATTTACCATGTGTAAAGGATATGGATAAGTTTCATGAACTCCAAATGGTAGCAATTGCTCCCCCTACATATGTGCTAAGAGTTTGGATTGTAGCTTGCACATATGCTTAGATAGAAAATATAGGAGTCAATTTCTACCAAATGATGCTAAGGTATAAGAGATGGACCTTTGAAGCATGATACCTATTGGAGTGTACCAATATACCATCCTTAGCATCATTAGTAACTAGACATACACAAAAACTAGAATACCCCATGAGATCAACATTAAAAGCAAGGGTCTAGTTTTTATAATGTGAGCATGAGTCTAGTTACTTTAGCCTATGCATGCTAGTTTTTCATTTCATCATTCAAACCTATAACTAGCATACACCACACAAGCATGGATATTGAAATTAAGAACTTATACCATGCAAGCAAATATATGAAATGTTCATTCAAATGCATCATACAAGTTTATGAGCTTGCTCCCCCTACTTGTGTGCTCAAAATTTTAATTGATCCCCCTATCACTCACATCTTTGTTTCTCTCCCCCTTTGGCAACAATTAGCACAAAAGATGAACTCAAATTCTAGATAGGTTGGAGTGAAACCATGTGAAGTGAGGATCATTTTCCCAATTTGGTTCAATCTAGATTACTTGCAAAAGATATTTAACTCGGTTTGATCCAAGGACAAGCTTCTTCACACCTCCAAATAAAGGTTATCTTGTACCATGTTGAGTTAAACACTTATAGCTTATTTTCTAAATCAAACACTAGGTTTACAAGCCCACAAACATGTCATATGCTACCACTAGATCATTTCAAGCATACAAGCAATAGTGGTACCATACAAGCATCAAATTCATTTGATTTTCATGAATGAGCCTAGTATATGATAGGAATGACTAGGTGCACTAAACAAGTCCTTAGCAATGGATGGATGACATGTCAATCAACTTTACCTTGCTTTGCTCGAAGGAGAGGCATGTCATATAGTGGGGGTGCATCAACATATATTAGAGAAATCAAGTATGTTCAATTCATTCCTTAGCTTGCAAAACCTCTTCTCATCAAGTGGCTTGGTGAATATGTCGGCAAGTTGATCTTCGGTGCCCACACTCTCTATGCAAATGTCCCCTTTTTGTTGGTGATCTCTTATGAAGTGATGACGGACATCTATATGCTTTGTTCTTGAGTGTTGAACCGGGTTGTTGGTGAGCTTTATGGCACTTTCATTGTCACATAGCAATGGCACTTGCTTGAATCTAATTCCAAAGTCACCCAAAGTAGCCTTCATCCAAAGTAATTGAGCACAACAACTACCGGCCAAAATGTACTCTGCTTCGGCAGTTGAAAGTGCTATACTATTTTACTTCTTTGATGACCAAGATACAAGTGATCTTCCCAATAGTTGACATATGCCCGATGTGCTCTTTCTCTCAACTTTGCATCCCGCATAATTGGAGTCTGAATATCCAATCAACTCAAATCTTACTCCTTTGGGATACCATAATCCAACATGTTGTGTATGCTTCAAGTACCTTAATATTCTCTTTGTTGCCTTCAAATGACTTTCTCTTGGTGAGACTTGAAATCTAGCACACATGCATACACTAAACATCACATCCGGCCTTGATGCGGTCACATAGAGTAGACTTCCAATCATAGACCGATATATCTTTTGATCCACCATGTTGCCACTAGCATCACTATCTAAGCTTCCACTTGTCCCCATTGGTGTACTAATAGCTTTACTCTCATCCATTTCAAACTTCTTGAGCATGTCCTTGATATACTTGCCTTGACTCACAAATATGCCATTCTTCATTTGCTTGATTTGAAGACCAAGGAAGTAACTAAGTTCTCCAATCATAGACATCTCAAACTAACTTGCCATCATTTTGCCAAACTCCTCACAAAATTCTTGATTTGTTGATCCAAAGATGATATCATCAACATAGATTTGCATCACAAATAAGTCATTTCCAAGCTTCTTGGTGAAAAGAGTGGTGTCAACCTTTCCCATCTTAAATCCCTTAGAGAGTATGAAATCCCTCAATCTCTCATACCATGCTCTAGGTGCTTGTTTTAATCCATACAAAGCCTTTCTCAACTTGAACACATGGTTGGGTTTCTTTTCAACTTCAAAACCGGGAGGTTGCTCAACATACACAAGCTCATTGATGTACCCATTGAGAAATACACTTTTCACATCCATTTGGTATAATTTGATGTTATGGGCACAAGCATAAGCTAGCAAGATCCTAATTGCTTCCAATCTTGCAACCGGGGCATATGTTTCTCCAAAGTCAAGACCTTCAACTTGAGTGTAACCTTGAGCCACTAATCTTGCTTTGTTCCTTATTACTATCCCATCTTGATCTTGCTTATTCCGAAAGACCCACTTAGTTCCAATCATATTATGATCCTTAGGCCTCTCAACTAAATCCCATACATGGTTTCTTGTGAAATTGTTTAGCTCTTCATGCATGGCATTGATCCAATCAACATCCCTTAAAGCTTCATCTATCTTCTTAGGTTCAATGGATGACACAAATGAGAAATGCTCATAAAATGAAGCCAATCTTGATCTTGTTTGCACACCTCTTGAAATATCACCAATGATAGTGTCCAATGAATGATCTCTTGCAACATTGGTTGGTTGAAGCACTTGCACTTGATTGCTAGCATTTGATTGATCACTTGGTTGAGATGATGAACTAGCCATTTGTTGATCTTGCATATTGCCATTACTAGTGCTTGCTTGGATTTGATCATGAGAACCACTAGCTTGCACATTTGAGTTAGAGAGTACTTGATTCTTGTCATCTTTAATATCAATCACCTCCCTAGGCCTTATATCACCAATGTCCATATTCTTCATTGCATTGACCAATTGAGTGCCTCTCACATCATCTAGATTCTCATCTTCCTCTTGGGAACCATTTGTTTCATCAAATTCCACATCATGAACCTCTTTAAGAGTACCACTAGCCAAATTCCAAACTCTATAAGCCTTGCTAGTAGTGGAGTAACCAAACAAGAAGCCTTCATCACATTTCTTTTCAAATTTGCTCAATCTAGTGTCTTTCTTTAATATATAGCATTTACAACCAAAGACCCAGAAGTATGCTATGTTGGGCTTTCTTCCATTCAATAGCTCATAAGGTGTCTTCTCCATCATGGGGTGACAATAGAGTCGGTTGCTATAGTAGCAAGCCGTGTTGATTGCTTCGGCCCAAAATGAATGACTCACATTGTACTCACTCAACATTGATCTTGCCATATCAATCAAGGTTCTATTCTTTCTTTCAACTAGCCCATTTGATTGAGGAGTATACTTTGCCGAGAATTGATGTCTAATTCCAAATTCATCACATAACTCATCAACTCTAGTGTTCTTAAATTCACTACCATTGTCACTTCTAACTTTCTTGATTGTTGTTTCAAACTCATTGTGAATGCCTTTGACAAATGATTTAAATGTTGCAAACACATCACTCTTGTCAACAAAAAAGAACACCCATGTGTATCTAGTAAAATCACCCACAATCACAAATCCATATTTGTTTCCACCAATGCTAGTGTATGTGGTTGGTCCAAACAAGTCCATGTGCATCAACTCAAATGCCATATATGTGTTCATCATGCTCTTCTTAGGATGTGTATTACCAACTTGTTTTCTGGCTTGACATGCACTACATAACTTATCCTTCTCAAATGTGACATCTTTCAAGCCTCTAACTAAGTCATGCTTAATCAATTTGTTCAATTGTTTCATTCCAACATGACCAAGCCTTCTATGCCATAACCAACCCATGCTAGACTTAGTGATCAAACATGTTGAAAATTGAGCTTCTCTAGCATTGAAATCAACTAAGTATAGATTCTCATATCTAAATCCTTTGAATATCAAGTTAGAGCCATCTACACTTATGATCTCTACATCATCCACACCAAATATGCACTTGAAACCAAGATCACATAATTGAGCTACCAATAATAGGTTGAAGTTCAAGCTCTCTACTAGTAGCACATTGGAAATGCTCAAGTCATTGGATATTGCAATCTTACCAAGCCCTTTGACCTTGCCTTTGCCATTGTCACCAAATGTGATACTATCAATCCCATTGCTCTTGCTTTCATTGATTGAATTGAACATTCTTGAATCACCGGTCATGTGTTGTGTGCACCCACTATCAAGCACCCAATGCCTTCCTCCGGCTTTATAGTTTACCTACAAAAAGAAGATCAATTCATTTTAGGTACCCAAACTTGCTTGGGTCCTTGTAGGTTAGTCACCAAGGTCTTTGGTACCCAAATGGCCTTCTTCTTTGGGCCCACAATTGGTGTACCAATGAACTTAGCCTTCACACTATTGGCACCCTTATAAAGCATATAACAAGAATCAAATTTAATTGAGGATACATAAGGTAGCTTGTTCTTGTTAGTTTTGCAACTTTGCTCTATATGCCCAACTTGCTTGCATCTATTGCAAAACCGACCATTGCCCTTCACAAAGCTAGCTTTGTGAGTGACAAAGGTTGCCTTGCCTTTCTTGGGGGTATAGCCTAATCCCTCTTTGTTGAGAGAAAACCTTTGGCTACCCAAACACTTTAGCAAGCGGGCATCTCCACCATAGGCATTGCCTAAAGCACGAGTGAGCTCATTAACCTCCTTCTTGAGGGTTTCATTTTCCACCATTAGTGATGTATCATTCATAGGTGGAGTAGAAGTGATAGTGCTACAAGAAGAGTTAGTGAGAGCAACTATAGTGGGCATAAAAGAATCATCAATAATATCACATGTTAGTCCCACATCACATGTATTTATCACTTGCTCCTTCTTGGCCTCCTCCTTCTTGACTTGCTCAATGAGAGAGGAGTGAGCTTTTTCAAGCATAGAGTGAGTTTTGCCAAGCTTCTCATGGGCTTCCATTAGCCTCTCATGAGTGTACTCCTCATCCTCATCATCATCATTATCATTCCTACAAGAGTCACTTTCACATTCATCATCATCACTCTCATCATATTTTACCTTGGTAGGCTTTGCCATGAAGCATGTTGATGGAGTGTCGAAGATGGAGGGCTTGTCGTTGATGGTGATGCTTGCTAGTGCTCTCTTGATAGACTTCTTGCCATCATCACTAGAGTCATTACTATCCGATGAGCCATCACTATCCCAAGTGACTACATAGCCTCCACCCTTCTTCTTCTTTTGGAAGGTCATTCTCTTCTCCTTCTTCTCCTTCTTCTCCTTCTTTTCTTTCTTATCCTCCTTGTGCTTCTTCTTCTCATCCTCATCATTGTCACTATTGTATGGACAATTTGCTACTACATGATCGGGGCTCTTGCAATTGTAGCATCTTCTCACATACTCTTTCTTCTTGGTGTGATCTCTTCTCTTTCTTGCACCATAGCCCTTCTTCTTCATGAACTTGCCCATCTTGCGCACAAAGAGAGCCATAGCCTCATCATCAATATCACTTAGATCTTCATCATCACTTGATTCTTTCTTGGACTTGCCCTTGTTTTTGTATGATGATGAACTAGCCTTGAATGATATGCTTTTCTTCTTCTTATCCTCTTCTTCCTTCTTGTCATCCTTGTCATCCCCTCCCTTTCCACACGGTATGTCTCTTGTGTCATGACATCACCTAGTACTTGGTTGGGGGTAATGTAACACCCCGGTGTTATGCCTGCATTTAGGCACTGCAAATCCCGCATCTCATGCATCATCAAGCATCCAAATCATACATGCGTAATCTTGCATATAACAACTGAAACATTTCTTCGAAACATACGAAACATGTTTGTGAAAAGTAAATGATGCATACACTTATTAGAATTGTTTTGCCCTGGAATTTTCTTGCTAGGTTAGTAAAACATGTTTGACTGCTATTGTAAATCAGCTAGCAATAATTAGTTCAATTTTTGGAGCAATGTTTGTATTCAAAATAATTCAAAACTTTGCTTCCAAAGTAAATTCCCAAAATTAGGGTTTTGAGTTAAAATTTAACTTTGATTCTATAATAAAAAAAACTAGATAGAATTGGATTTTGGTCATAAAAGCAAAGTTGTAGGGAATTAAATTCTAAGCAACTTTCATTTTTGGTACATTTTCAAAAGAGGTCAATTTCTTGCTCAAATTAATGTTTGAAAGATGGCATTGTAAAATTTTCTTGAAAAATCAATTGAAAAATTTCCATTTCCTTTTTCCTGGGCCGCCGCCTCGCTTTCGGCCCAGCCGCACAGGCGGCCCGGCCTGCCTCCGCGCCGTCGCCCGCTCACCCGCCTCTGCCTCGGCCCAGCTGGCTCGCCGCGGCCCAGTCCTCCGCGCGCCTGCCCGCGCCGCGCCGCGACGTGCCCCGACCGCGTCAGAGCGCGCTCGCCGCGTGGCCGCCCTGCGCTGACAACGCCCGCCGCGCGGCAGCCGTGGCCTGGCTTCACCTCCACGCGCGCGCCTTCTTCTGCCCCGCAGCGCGCTCCTCTCTCCGCACTCCTCGCTTTCGCCGCCTTGTCTCCCTGCCTCTTGCTCAGCAGCAGCAGCAGCAGCGCACGCGCTCGCCACCGTCGCTGCCCCGCCGACGACGTGCTCCACCGCCAGCGCTTCATTCTTCGATTCATCTCGCCCGGAGCTCCGCCTCGCCTAGCTCCTTCGCTTGCGCTCGCTCGCGGCTGCCATCGTCAAGGTAAGGGCCGAGCTCGGCCGTCCCCCTTTCTCGCCGGCGCGCGGCTGCCGTGGTCGCGTGGAACGCCACGACGCCGGGCCACCTCTACCCTTCCCGTTGGTGCGGCTCCGCGTGGGGAGCCCGCTGATACCGCCTGCATCTTCGGAGGAGCTTGCCGCCGGTGAGCACCGGCCGGCGGAGCGCCTCCCCTGCTCTCGGTCGCTGACCGGCAGGGCCCAGCCGCAGCGGCGTGGCCTTGCCCGGCCGAGCTGGACCAGGCTGGCTTGGGCCGAGCCCCGAGCCAGGCCGCCGCTCGCCCCCTTTTCGCTCGGTCTGAGCAGGCCGGCTGTGGCCGTGGGCCAGTTCATCCGCAGGCCGGCCCAGTAGAGTTTTGAAGAATTGATTTCCATTTATTCATTCTTATTTGAAAACAGAAATGGTTTGCAAAATATTTGGATACTCAAAGTTGCTCCAAATTTGTTGAAACAAAATTTTCTAGGTTCCTTATTACCAGATCTACTTGGGAAAATTATTGCATGTCATGTTTGATACACTTTCCTATAGGATTTTATTTAATCTTGAATATTGCTGATAACTTGAAAAAATATGTAGAAAAATATATAGGCTTCAGAAAAATATGATTCCAAGTTTGTTAATCTTCTTATGTCATGTACTTCCTAAGGAAAATATGTTTCATGCATGTGCTGTGGAAAACTTTGGAGGTGTAGTTCAAGTGCCTTTAAGGGCTGATTTTTGTTATTTTTGATAGAGAGCAAACTTTGTATAAAACATGCATGTGGTAATTTTTGTACAGTCATTATATGCTATGAAGAACCTAGGAAAATTATTAATTCTGTTGTTTGACACTTTTCATAGTACAAAGTAATTTCATGCTCATTTTCATGCTATAGCTTGTCATTTTTGTGTAGGATAGTTTACTTATCCAAATGCCATGAAATTTTTATGGTAGTCTGTTTAGGGTAGTAGTATGCTACTGCAATTTTCTCAGATTTTTAGGAGCATCAGAAATGTAGGTTGCTATTCAAACCTATTATCAACTAGGGTTTAAGCCAGTGTCGCTTTAAGTGTGATTAAGAAAGTCGTAAAGTTTTGGTGTATCTTTGAAGCATTTCCTAAGATAGGTTAACTTAACATATTAGTAGTAGAGGAGAATGCAGTAGATGACATGTGCTTGTAGTATAGTTCCTTGGATGATGTTAACTACCTTGCATTAAACATATCCATCGCATTCATCTCCTTCGATGCACCGTTTGCATAATCACTTACGCGCATTGCATCATACAGGATCGCAAACCGAGAACCCAGTCGTCATACCCGAGGAGCAGTTCGAGGTGCAGCCGCAGGAAGTGCCAGAAGCCGACGAGGAGGGCGTTGAGGAACTTCCGGAGTGCCCCGATCACCGCCCGAGCTCCTTCGAGAGAGGCAAGCCCCGGAGCATTTTTCTCCCGGTTTGCAATTAATTAATTAAATGCTTTACTTTAAATTGATGCATTACGTTCAGGAGTTGTTTGCAACCGCTGCTGCATTATACCTTGCTTACCTTTGTTATACTATATCCTTGTTACCCTGGTATCCGCAGTCGAGTCAATGCTTAGCTGGCTTAGACCGGTAGAAGTCGGGTGATTTCCTGTCACCTGCGAGCTATAGGTGGTTACCTGGATCTGCTTGGATGACTATGAAGTCATGGTATAACTAAGTGTTAAATGAAGTTGAGACCGGACGGAGACTTGCAGTGTTTTGGACTGTAGTGTTTTCCGTCTGTGTCGATTAAGGACCGGCCGTTGTTGGGCCTCGAGTCATGTTGAACGCATGCCTTACATTTAGCTGGCCGGATAAAGTACCTTCCGACCGCGAAGCTGGGAGATTTTTCGGGCCGAGTAAATTGCCCGCAGCGCACTGTGCCGAAGCAGGTGTGGTAGGACACGGGGGCGGGATGATAAGGCCAAAGTGCAGTCGGTCGGCCCCCGGGTACATGTGGTTCCTGGCAAACTCGAGGTTCCTGGAAAGTTGACTCGGTGATCAATATCTCACTTTAGCGGGTGAGTGAGATTTGTGTAAGGAACAAATCACCAGCTGGTTAGGAATCGATTCGAATCGCCATCGCTCCTGGATAGTGAGCACTTGACTTGAGTTACTTCATCGTAGTAAATGTTATGGAACACTTGGACAGTTATAATGAATATGACAGTATGGAAGTTGTTTAATGATCATTGGTTATCATTATCTGCTTAATCACATGTTTACTCTAGTATAGGTGAAAAATCTAGTTGACAGATTAATAATAATTAATTTGGCAATAATGTTTTTAGAAAGGTTCTTGAAATGCTAAAAATGCTTCTTTTTGGCAAATGAGTCAGCTACCCTACTATAAAGCCCTTCATAATCCTTAGTGTCATTTATTTTCGGTTATGTCGGGTAAGTCTGGCTGAGTACCTTCTCGTACTCAGGGTTTTATTCCCACTTGTTGCAGATGGGCAGATGTACTATGGCTACTGTATCAACTGCCTGTATCCTGCGATGGGTGATGCTTAGGACCATGGGCATGGTCATTCCTTACGTCTCATCTGATGCTTTTGTTGGAGATGATCATTCGCTGGCACTATATTTGAACTCCGTGTGAGTGTGTGTGGTTTTAAACAATTGACTTCCGCTACTTTTTATTCGAACTTGTTTTGTAATAACTATGTTTAAACTCTGATGTATCTGTTATGCAAACTTTTATGTAATATGTGATTGGTGACCGCTAAACTTATTACGATCATGGCTGGGACATGAGTTGGTTTGAAATCCTTCGTGATTTCACGGACTACCGGGTTATACGGGCTTAAGTTTGCTAAAGCGTCTGCGCTAGCGGATGATTTGCTTACTTAATTTCGTATAATTGGTCGGTTCTGTTACAGCTGGCATCAGAGCATGGTTTAGCGTGTTACTGTTCACAAGTGTATTTAAAACAAAAAGGCATTTGAAAAACGTGATTTTCAAAATCTAAAGTGTGCCAGTGATCAGATCCTTTATGCCCAGTTAAGGACTTTAGGTGGCTTAATTAAGTACTGACTGGGGTTCTTGCATCATATTTCTCTTTCGTCGCTCATACGGCGTGCTATTGTATGAGTGCCACTTGTTTGAGTGGTAATGAATGGATCTTTTGCCTCTACGCATCGGTAAGTGTGAGTTGTGAGAGCATGATCGGATACACCGCCGATCTAGGGTGAATGTTTATATGATGCTGGAGTAATTACATGTTCTACGCATGTTTTACAAAGGTATCTCATGTATGGGTCTTCCGTCTGTGGAGGCGATGCCGTCAATAGGACGATGGTTCGGGTAGTTACTACCGTTGTACACGTATCTGGGGATTCGTGTAGATCGTGTAGATAAAAATTTTACTGCTTTATGCATTCATTGGGAATTGGGCTGAAATGAATCTTCTGCAGGTACATAACAGCGCTATCGTGTAGAACGTATTAGCTACGTATTTGAGAGATCGTTGTATGCCACCGACTTAGTCGTTAGAAATTATTTATTTCCTAAGTTTGTGAGAACGTACGACCCGTACATACATCCTGTTACTTGTGCATCTCATTCATCTCATGCATACCTCCCCTTATAAATTGATTATCTCATTTTGATAAAAAGTGTATCACCAAAAATATGTTTCCCCGAAGTAATAAGAGAACTTTTGCTACAGATGGCCCGCACGAAGCAGACCGCCCGTAAGTCCACCGGAGGAAGAGCACCCCGACGTCCGTTGGCCCTGAGGGAGCACCGCACCACGGACACCTTCTTGAGCGAGTTTGGCATGCCGACTTTGCTTTGGAGAGTGCTCCATGATGTGGGGTACCCAGAGGGTCAAGAGCCGGTGTACTCTTGGAATGAGAGACAGTTAGCAGATGATGGACTTGCAGTGGTGGAGATCACGGTTCCTGCTCTTGGTGATGCTCCAGATTGGGATGGTTGGCATTTGGAGTTTGAGGGTCGCACTCCAGCTGAGGGTGCAGAGGGAGCAGCCTTCCGTGTCATCAGGGACATTATGAGCAGATTTCCCAGTGAGCTTGCAGCAGCTTTAGCTGGTACTTTTCCTAGGGATGATCCTCGTGATGCCATTTGGGTTCAGCCTCAAGGAAGCGCATTAGTCAGAGGTCCAGCTGAGGGACAGGCTAGCGACAACCAGGCAATGAGTGCTATGTTCGCCGCCATCAGAGCGTATGAGGGTCTCGAGAGTACCTACTGGACTTTGACTGGCTTGCGTAGTGAGGATAAGCTCAAAGGGAAGAAGCAGAAGAACAGACAGGCACGAGCCATAGCTAGCTTGCAGGAGCAGTTGGCTGATATGAACTTACAGCGAGATCAGGCGGTTGAGAGAGGTGATAGAGCTATGCAGCGAGTGCATACGTTGACTCAAGCCAACAACAATGCAGACCGCCTGATTGGACAGTTGGTTCAGGAAAGGAATGAAGCCTGGAACGCAAGAAACCTTCTGTTGCAGAGAGTCGATGAGCTAGAGGAATACAACGGCAACCTGCACGAGGAGTTTCACGCGCTCTACAATGGGGTTGGCCCATATGCTCCACCGAATGCCGCTGGCATGGACATCGACGACGACAACCAGAACGAGCCTGTAGTTTCACCTGGAGGCGATGGTGACGTCTCCGATCCCGACGATGGCCCCGAGGAGTAGGCTAGTTGCCTTGCGCTAGTATCTAGGTCTTGTCGCGATGACCTTTCTTTTGTTGGCATGTAATCTATCGTATGTTGCTTCGAACGTATGAGACTCGGCATGTGTTTGGAACTTGATTTTCGAATGCGATATCTGAACGCATAAAAAGTCCAGTGTATGTATGCTGGCAATGTGATTGTATGGACGCGATGTTTGCCGTTTAAGTAATCCGATTAAGTGCTGTTGTTTTAATTGGAATTGCGATTGTTGTGCCTCTGTTTTATTGTATGAATTTATTCTCTCCAGTAAATTCAGTACGGCATAAGTTTTTCTGCACTCGCAATTATTACAGCTTCACTCAATCGTACTTGTTGCTGAAATATGCAGATGACAAACACTCGCCGAACCACGTATGAAGCCGCTGAGCCCGGTGCTAACGGTTCAGGGACTGGTGGTGGTGGAGGAAATCATGGCAACAACAATGAGCCTCCCCATGAACCGCATTTGCCACCTCCTCCCCCGTTTACCCCCGAGATGTTTCTCGCACAGCTGCTCGGGAGTCAGCGCAATGCGGAACAATCCCAGAAGAACATGGAAGATTTTCTGCGCACCATAGCCAACAACGTGCAACGTGGTAACAATCAAGGCGGTGGCATGGGAGTAAACCAGTACAGCAGCTTCAAAGATTTCATGGACACCAGGCCGCCCGTATTCAAGGAAGCAACAGAGCCACTCGACGCTGAGGAATGGATCAACACGATGGAAGATAAATTCCGTGTGTTGAGAATGACTGAGGTGCTGAAAACGGAGTATGCTGCACTTCAATTGCAGGGACCGGCGGGAATGTGGTGGAAGCACCATCGCACCACCTTCCCTCCAAATGCTCAGATTTCTTGGAGAGAGTTTGCTGAGGCCTTCCGTGGAGTCTATATTCCACCCGGGCTGACTGAAATGAAGTTGGGAGAGTTTCTGGCATTGAACCAGGGTACCAAAACCGTGACGCAATACCTGCATGCCTTCAACAACTTGTGTCGCTATGCTCCCGACATGGTTGACACAGATGCCAAAAGGATAGCCAGTTTTAAGAGGGGTCTCAATCCAAAAATGATGAAGCATGTTGGTACCAACAACCGCGTCAGATTCAACGACTTCATCAGTGACTGTCTGAAGCAGGAGAAGAATAACAATGCCAGCACCGCAGCCAAGACACGCAAGAGAGCCTTCGAAGGTGGGCCGTCTCAAGCTAGAGCACCTATGGGAGGTCGTCCTCCTTATCGCCCATCGGCACCTGGTGCTAGATTCAGGCCACCTCAGCCAAGAAGCCAAAATTTCCGTGGACCTCAGAAGCCGTACAAGATGGCAGTACAACCCAACAAAGCAGCCGCAACTGCGGTACAAGGCAGTTCCAAGGGAGTTGTGGGATCTGCCGGGACAGTGAGAGGACCCTGCTATAACTGTGATCAACTCGGTCATTTCTCGAAGTTTTGTCCGTACCCTCCCAAGAAGAAGCAGCAGACTTATAATGCTAGAGTGCACAGTACAACAGTGGATGAAATTCCAGAGGGAGAGCCCGTCACTGCTGGTAAGTTTACTGTCAATGAAAACCCTGCAGTTGTTCTATTTGATTCTGGATCATCGCATTCTTTTATGAGTCAAGCATTTGCACAGAAACATGAACAACCATGCACAGAATTGGGTTATGGTTATCGTATAAGTTCAGCAGGGGCTGATGTTTTGACCAACCGGATGGTTCGAGGGGCAACCCTTGAATTAGGTAGCAGGAAGTTCCGAGTGAACTTGATAGTTATGCCTGGGTTAGTCTTGGATGTCATTATAGGGATGAATTGGATGAAGGATTGGGGAGCAGTCATAGATACGGGAAGTCGAGTACTTACCCTTAAGGATCCACTGGGTGAGGGTACTTTCCAAGTACCATTGCCCCGAAGAACAGACCTTATAAGTGTTACATGTGCTACGGCAGTCATTCCTATTCACCAGATTCCGATAGTGTGTGAATTCCCGGACGTATTCCCGGATGAGCTACCTGGTCTTCCACCAGATAGGGAGATTGAGTTTGGAATTGAGCTAGTCCCTGGAACAGCTCCGATTTCAAGAAGACCCTATCGGATGCCTCCAGATGAGTTAGCTGAGCTAAAGAAGCAATTAGAAGATTTGTCGAAAAAGGGGTTTATTCGGCCAAGCAAGTCTGAATGGGGATGTCCAGCTTTGTTTGTGAAGAAAAAGAAAGAGGGCACGTTGAGAATGTGCGTAGATTATAGGCCACTCAATGCTGTGACTGTCAAAAATAAATATCCCTTGCCACATATTGATGTTCTGTTTGACCAATTATCCAAGGCCAAGGTGTTCTCAAAAATAGATTTGAGATCCGGTTATCATCAGATTAAGATTAGGCCACAGGATATACCAAAAACTGCCTTTTCCACCAGATACGGGTTGTATGAGTATCTTGTCATGTCTTTTGGCTTGACAAATGCTCCCGCATATTTTATGTTCTTGATGAATACAGTTTTCATGCCAGAATTGGATAAGTTTGTGGTAGTATTCATCGATGACATTCTGGTGTACTCCGAGAATGAGAAAGATCACGAAGAGCATCTGAGAACTGTCTTGACCAGACTTAGAGACCATCAATTGTATGCTAAGTTTAGCAAATGCGAATTCTGGTTGAAGGAAGTTCCTTTCCTTGGTCATATTCTGTCAGAAAATGGAGTTTCAGTCGATCCAAGTAAGGTGCAAGAAGTTATGAATTGGAAAGCACCGACCACAGTTCCTGAGATTAGAAGTTTCTTAGGACTAGCGGGTTATTACCGTCGCTTTATACCAGATTTCTCAAAGATCGCCAAACCGATGACGAGTCTCCTTCAGAAGGATCATAAATTTGTGTGGACAGTAGAGTGTGAAGCAGCTTTCCACACTTTGCGGAAACTGTTGACCACTGCTCCGGTTCTAGCACAACCAGATATTGAGAAACCATTTGATGTGTTTTGCGACGCATCGAAGACTGGATTGGGTTGTGTTCTTATGCAAGAAAGGAGAGTCATAGCTTATGCATCACGTCAACTGAGAAAGCACGAGGTTAACTATCCAACACATGATCTGGAACTTGCTGCAGTTGTGCACGCCCTAAAAATTTGGAGACATTACCTACTTGGTAACGTGTGCAACATTTTCACGGATCACAAGAGTCTTAAGTATATCTTTACCCAACCAGAGCTAAACATGAGACAGCGTCGATGGTTGGAATTGATCAAAGATTACAACTTGAATGTGCAATATCATCCTGGTAAAGCCAATGTAGTGGCAGATGCTTTGAGCAGGAAGTCACATTACTTGACTGTGCAGCCATTACTTGAAGATGGATTCGATCTAATGCATCCTGCTGTGTTAAATAGTATTCAGATTAGTTGCTCTTTGGAGAGTAAGATAATAGAAGGTCAGAAAACTGACAAGGGGATATTCCACATCAAAGAGAAAATGAAAGAAAAGCCGTCTCAACACTTTAAAGTGGATGAACAGGGCGTGTTGTGGTTTGACGACCGTCTTGTGGTTTCCAAGGATCGAGAGCTTAGGAATAAACTCATGGATGAAGCTCACCTTTCTAAGCTATCTATCCATCCTGGAAGTAGTAAGATGTATCAAGAACTAAGATCTCGATATTGGTGGACCAAAATGAAGAAAGAAATTACAGCATATGTTGCCAGATGTGACACATGTTGTCGAGTGAAAGCCATTCACATGAAACCTGCCGGTATGTTGCAACCCTTATCAGTCCCTAGTTGGAAGTGGGACAATATCAGTATGGATTTTATCACGGGTTTGCCCACTACTCAAAAAGGACATGATTCAATTTGGGTAATTGTGGATCGTCTTACCAAGACCGCTCATTTCTTGCCGGTCAAAACAGATTATCGACCACCTCAATATGCCGAGAAGTATATCGCAGAAATTGTGAGGTTGCATGGTATACCAATGACCATAGTATCTGATAGAGGCTCACAGTTCACGGCTCATTTTTGGGAACATTTACACAAAGGCTTAGGAACTAGTTTGATTCGCAGTACCGCTTATCATCCTCAGACAGATGGTCAGACTGAACGGGTAAATGCTGTTTTGGAGGATATGTTGAGAGCCTGTGTATTGTCTTCCAAGGGATCATGGGAGTCATGGTTACCGTTAGCTGAGTTTTCTTATAATAATAGTTATCAAGAAAGCATCAAGATGGCCCCATTCGAAGCTTTATATGGCAGAAAATGTAGAACACCATTGAATTGGGTCGAACCTGGAGATAGAAGGTATTATGGCATTGACTTTGTAGAAGAAGCCGAGAAGAGAGTTCAGATTATTCAGCAGAATATGAAAGCTGCCCAATCACGTCAGAAAAGCTATGCGGACAAAAGAAGGAGACCCCTTGTGTTTGAAGTTGGAGACTATGTTTATCTAAAAGTCACCCCAATGAAGAAGAAAAGGTTTGGAATCCGAAGAAAGCTTGCCGCAAGATTCGTAGGACCATACAAGATCTTGGAACAAAGAGGTCCGGTAGCCTACAAGTTAGAGTTACCTGAGACAATGAGTACAGTTTTCCCAGTTTTCCATGTATCACATCTCAAGAAATGTTTGCGTGTTCCGGAGGAAAGAATAGAACCTCGAGGTATTCAACTCAAATCAGATTTGGTGTATCGTGAACAACCAGTCCGAGTGTTAGACACTAAGGAACGTGCTACTCGGAATAGTGTGGTGAAAACTTACAAGATATAGTGGGATCATCATGATGAGGGAGATGCAACTTGGGAGACAGGAGAGTATCTACAAAAAGCTTATGAAGAATTTTATAACAAATGGTTCGTAACCCAAATCTCGGGACGAGATTTTTATAAGGGGGGAGGGCTGTAACACCCCGGTGTTATGCCTGCATTTAGGCACTGCAAATCCCGCATCTCATGCATCATCAAGCATCCAAATCATACATGCGTAATCTTGCATATAACAACTGAAACATTTCTTCGAAACATACGAAACATGTTTGTGAAAAGTAAATGATGCATACACTTATTAGAATTGTTTTGCCCTGGAATTTTCTTGCTAGGTTAGTAAAACATGTTTGACTGCTATTGTAAATCAGCTAGCAATAATTAGTTCAATTTTTGGAGCAATGTTTGTATTCAAAATAATTCAAAACTTTGCTTCCAAAGTAAATTCCGAAAATTAGGGTTTTGAGTTAAAATTTAACTTTGATTCTATAATTTAAAAAACTAGATAGAATTGGATTTTGGTCATAAAAGCAAAGTTGTAGGGAATTAAATTCTAAGCAACTTTCATTTTTGGTACATTTTCAAAAGAGGTCAATTTCTTGCTCAAATTAATGTTTGAAAGATGGCATTGTAAAATTTTCTTGAAAAATCAATTGAAAAATTTCCATTTCCTTTTTCCTGGGCCGCCGCCTCGCTTTCGGCCCAGCCGCACAGGCGGCCCGGCCTGCCTCCGCGCCGTCGCCCGCTCACCCGCCTCTGCCTCGGCCCAGCTGGCTCGCCGCGGCCCAGTCCTCCGCGCGCCTGCCCGCGCCGCGCCGCGACGTGCCCCGACCGCGTCAGAGCGCGCTCGCCGCGTGGCCGCCCTGCGCTGACAACGCCCGCCGCGCGGCAGCCGTGGCCTGGCTTCACCTCCACGCGCGTGCCTTCTTCTGCCCCGCAGCGCGCTCCTCTCTCCGCACTCCTCGCTTTCGCCGCCTTGTCTCCCTGCCTCTTGCTCAGCAGCAGCAGCAGCAGCGCACGCGCTCGCCACCGTCGCTGCCCCGCCGACGACGTGCTCCACCGCCAGCGCTTCATTCTTCGATTCATCTCGCCCGGAGCTCCGCCTCGCCTAGCTCCTTCGCTTGCGCTCGCTCGCGGCTGCCATCGTCAAGGTAAGGGCCGAGCTCGGCCGTCCCCCTTTCTCGCCGGCGCGCGGCTGCCGTGGTCGCGTGGAACGCCACGACGCCGGGCCACCTCTACCCTTCCCGTTGGTGCGGCTCCGCGTGGGGAGCCCGCTGATACCGCCTGCATCTTCGGAGGAGCTTGCCGCCGGTGAGCACCGGCCGGCGGAGCGCCTCCCCTGCTCTCGGTCGCTGACCGGCAGGGCCCAGCCGCAGCGGCGTGGCCTTGCCCGGCCGAGCTGGACCAGGCTGGCTTGGGCCGAGCCCTGAGCCAGGCCGCCGCTCGCCCCCTTTTCGCTCGGTCTGAGCAGGCCGGCTGTGGCCGTGGGCCAGTTCATCCGCAGGCCGGCCCAGTAGAGTTTTGAAGAATTGATTTCCATTTATTCATTCTTATTTGAAAACAGAAATGGTTTGCAAAATATTTGGATACTCAAAGTTGCTCCAAATTTGTTGAAACAAAATTTTCTAGGTTCCTTATTACCAGATCTACTTGGGAAAATTATTGCATGTCATGTTTGATACACTTTCCTATAGGATTTTATTTAATCTTGAATATTGCTGATAACTTGAAAAAATATGTAGAAAAATATATAGGCTTCAGAAAAATATGATTCCAAGTTTGTTAATCTTCTTATGTCATGTACTTCCTAAGGAAAATATGTTTCATGCATGTGCTGTGGAAAACTTTGGAGGTGTAGTTCAAGTGCCTTTAAGGGCTGATTTTTGTTATTTTTGATAAAGAGCAAACTTTGTATAAAACATGCATGTGGTAATTTTTGTACAGTCATTATATGCTATGAAGAACCTAGGAAAATTATTAATTCTGTTGTTTGACACTTTTCATAGTACAAAGTAATTTCATGCTCATTTTCATGCTATAGCTTGTCATTTTGTGTAGGATAGTTTACTTATCCAAATGCCATGAAATTTTTATGGTAGTCTGTTTAGGGTAGTAGTATGCTACTGCAATTTTCTCAGATTTTTAGGAGCATCAGAAATGTAGGTTGCTATTCAAACCTATTATCAACTAGGGTTTAAGCCAGTGTCGCTTTAAGTGTGATTAAGAAAGTCGTAAAGTTTTGGTGTATCTTTGAAGCATTTCCTAAGATAGGTTAACTTAACATATTAGTAGTAGAGGAGAATGCAGTAGATGACATGTGCTTGTAGTATAGTTCCTTGGATGATGTTAACTACCTTGCATTAAACATATCCATCGCATTCATCTCCTTCGATGCACCGTTTGCATAATCACTTACGCGCATTGCATCATACAGGATCGCAAACCGAGAACCCAGTCGTCATACCCGAGGAGCAGTTCGAGGTGCAGCCGCAGGAAGTGCCAGAAGCCGACGAGGAGGGCGTTGAGGAACTTCCGGAGTGCCCCGATCACCGCCCGAGCTCCTTCGAGAGAGGCAAGCCCCGGAGCATTTTTCTCCCGGTTTGCAATTAATTAATTAAATGCTTTACTTTAAATTGATGCATTACGTTCAGGAGTTGTTTGCAACCGCTGCTGCATTATACCTTGCTTACCTTTGTTATACTATATCCTTGTTACCCTGGTATCCGCAGTCGAGTCAATGCTTAGCTGGCTTAGACCGGTAGAAGTCGGATGATTTCCTGTCACCTGCGAGCTATAGGTGGTTACCTGGATCTGCTTGGATGACTATGAAGTCATGGTATAACTAAGTGTTAAATGAAGTTGAGACCGGACGGAGACTTGCAGTGTTTTGGACTGTAGTGTTTTCCGTCTGTGTCGATTAAGGACCGGCCGTTGTTGGGCCTCGAGTCATGTTGAACGCATGCCTTACATTTAGCTGGCCGGATAAAGTACCTTCCGACCGCGAAGCTGGGAGATTTTTCGGGCCGAGTAAATTGCCCGCAGCGCACTGTGCCGAAGCAGGTGTGGTAGGACACGGGGGCGGGATGATAAGGCCAAAGTGCAGTCGGTCGGCCCCCGGGTACATGTGGTTCCTGGCAAACTCGAGGTTCCTGGAAAGTTGACTCGGTGATCAATATCTCACTTTAGCGGGTGAGTGAGATTTGTGTAAGGAACAAATCACCAGCTGGTTAGGAATCGATTCGAATCGCCATCGCTCCTGGATAGTGAGCACTTGACTTGAGTTACTTCATCGTAGTAAATGTTATGGAACACTTGGACAGTTATAATGAATATGACAGTATGGAAGTTGTTTAATGATCATTGGTTATCATTATCTGCTTAATCACATGTTTACTCTAGTATAGGTGAAAAATCTAGTTGACAGATTAATAATAATTAATTTGGCAATAATGTTTTTAGAAAGGTTCTTGAAATGCTAAAAATGCTTCTTTTTGGCAAATGAGTCAGCTACCCTACTATAAAGCCCTTCATAATCCTTGGTGTCATTTATTTTCGGTTATGTCGGGTAAGTCTGGCTGAGTACCTTCTCGTACTCAGGGTTTTATTCCCACTTGTTGCAGATGGGCAGATGTACTATGGCTACTGTATCAACTGCCTGTATCCTGCGATGGGTGATGCTTAGGACCATGGGCATGGTCATTCCTTACGTCTCATCTGATGCTTTTGTTGGAGATGATCATTCGCTGGCACTATATTTGAACTCCGTGTGAGTGTGTGTGGTTTTAAACAATTGACTTCCGCTACTTTTTATTCGAACTTGTTTTGTAATAACTATGTTTAAACTCTGATGTATCTGTTATGCAAACTTTTATGTAATATGTGATTGGTGACCGCTAAACTTATTACGATCATGGCTGGGACATGAGTTGGTTTGAAATCCTTCGTGATTTCACGGACTACCGGGTTATACGGGCTTAAGTTTGCTAAAGCGTCTGCGCTAGCGGATGATTTGCTTACTTAATTTCGTATAATTGGTCGGTTCTGTTACAAACTATCATGCAATACATGCTCCTTGCCGCTGCTGACCCACTTATGACTTATCTCAACATATACGCTGTATAAATAGTTGTACAACAATACCACTATTGTTTATTTATAGCTCACTGCTTCCTGCAAATTTGCGTCAATGTGAGCTATAGGATTTTGACCATCTAGAATGAACCATGCTGCCATTAAGGGACCCACTATGCATCGTTGTTCTATTTGTCCTATAAAGTCAAACAACTGTAAGGCCTTTTTCTTTTATCATGCATTATATTACCTTACAATCATTCCAGTTTATTACATCACACAGGCTAGCCATTCCATGCAGGACAGAACCAACATCTACTTGTTTTTCCAGTTGCCATGCATAGCGTTTTTATTACATGATAATTGAATCAATGTTCTGTTGTGAGCGACAACATTTCCAAAAAATCGTCGGCTACTACACCACATATGCTTCGAATTCAGTAGTATAGTTGAAATGTTTAAAGTTTTCATAAATACAGGTCTAATGAGCTCCTGATTTTATTTTCTAGCTTCCTCCTCTATACCGCTCAAGGTTTGTTTAGCTGATCACAGATGTCAGCTGCTACCCTGCTGCCTAAAGGTTAATTTCTTTATTGTTTTTAATTTACTTCAGTACATGTGTCTTTGGTTCTCCAAATAGGAGGTCTTTCGTTTGCTTCCATACGTCATGATTTCAACTTCCTATTTCTGTTCCCTATCCCAAAATGATGTACAACATAAATGAGTATGAGTTCCCTAGCTGAACTTATTTTCTAACTTATCTCTGTGTTTCGTTTTGCTTCACATGATGTTTGCAAACTACAGCCGAGTTGCACATGTTTTGTGGGCATAGTTTCTAAGAAAATATGCTAGATAAGGGGAAGTCAGCTGATGATCGATTCATCAGCAACACTAGTTGTTGCTCTAAATTTACGTACTCCATGTATTTCAGTTGAGTTGTTTGGTTATTAAATAATTGGGTACATCAGAATCCATTGCCTTTGACTTTGATAGATCCTAGAACTCATGGATTAGTTTGTTTACGAATATTTGACACTCCTACAACATGTTGTATAGAATATGTGTGCATGTAGATAGATAACTACCTCAGGAACCTTAGTTAGCTAAGTGGACTGAAAGGGCCACCAAGTTTGATAAACTCTGTTAAGTTTCAGCCATCAATCATGGGCTTGGTGCTAATAGAAAATCAAGCAGATCATCCTGCATATATAGCTTTGCCTGTAGTAATTACAGATATTGATAGAAGTTATTAGTTTAAAATTCAACTAATGATGATGATAGTGGACTCAACAGTTTATAGTTCGGTTTAGATAATAGTCATAAATGGAACTGCTGCTAGAAAACTGTTGTTGGTGACTGTTGGAAACAATACAGAATCTTTATAGTTTCAGTGATGCTGTTGTTGGTCACGGTTGGGGAAAAAGTAATAAATAATTTATTTTCCCATTTATTTCCTTGTGAACTCGTGTTGACGAACTCACAGCGACGAACTCACAGCACTACTATGCAAAAAGAGGTCTAATTGCAACAGCGTGACTCCTGCAAAATAGTTAGGCCCAACCTGCAGCTTCCAATTAATCTTAAATATAGTTGGTTATGAGCACCATTCAACTACACTGAACACTCTCACTTAAAATGTCCAACTGGTTAAAGAATGTGCTGCCATGTCTGCCTCTAAATTACATTTAGAAAAGATTAGTAATGAAGCTACAAAGGAGGAACCTTGTCTATATCAAAGTAAGTTCCACTAAGGTTCAATGCAGTGTCCAGAAAAAAAAACTTTGGTTAGTGTTGTTTTGCTGCTTTACTGACCTCATCTTGCCTTATTTTTCCTTCTCCATATTCTGGATGCACCAGTAGTTAAGTTGATCCGTGCCTGATATGTTATATACAGTACACGTATCATAAGATAATATAGCTCAGTTAACTGATGATGTAACTGATTAGAGGAACATACTAAGAATTTCCGTAATGAAAACCTCTTGGATTCGAATGGAATTCATAGGAACTCTGACCTGTTGCTTAAGACTCTAAGGCGGTTAAGAAGACAAGTTTTTTCCCAAGCTATCCTTGCAGATAGAAAGGCAAATCAGATTGCCCACATCGGAAACTGATTTTTTTAGCAGTGTTGTTTCATATACAATTCTAGGTTCTATTCATGACATAGGTATCTACTGCCATTTCCATTTACTTTTGTAGGGTATACATACAATATACATAGACAGCTAACACATTAAGGGTGCACTTCAATGGCGTTAACATCTCAAATTTGCTTGCTCTTCATTTTCAGATTGATGTCAATTTGTCTGGTTCGTCATATCGATCTTAAACAACGTCAACACTACACAGATTATGGACGTTGTAGTCATCCATTATTTATTGTTGCAGGACACAGGCTGCTCATTAAGAGGGCACACATTGAAGCCCCCAAACAAATGGCCAGCCATTGATCAACATCTGCGTTCAATTTTACCTATGTATAATTTGGCTCTTCAGCTTCTTCTATCCTTTTGTGCACTTATCCAAGGGAGTCAGTTTACCATGAACTGATCCCAAAAAGGCTGAAGAGGAGACCACCATGATCTCCATAACCATAAATGTAAGCGAGATATGCTTGTGTAGCTGGTTGAACATATTCTGAGGGCCTTGTGTATGACTAGGATATTGTCTACTATTGTATAGACTCTTCTATGTAGATCAGCTAGCTTTTCTTCATTGTACTGCTTTGTTGTGTCAAGGATGAGTAAAGGATAAATGATTCAGGGCTAGATGACTTTTTTCTAAGTCTTCAATTCATAATATACTAAATTCATGGAACAGTTCAGTTTCATACATGTATTGCGCACTTGAACATTGTACTGCTTTCAACTTTATACTTCAGTTCACTCAGATTTCTAACGCGCCCATTGTTACACAAAATCTCCATTTACAGGCACACAGACACGCGGATGCGCACGCCAATCTACTAGTAGCAACATGAGGACGGATGACACCGACGGAGAAAAACCAGTGCCACCAACTCACGGCCTTTCGATGCAGAAGAGCCAGCCAAAAAAACGGTGAGGACCATATCTACCACGACAACTTGCGGATATATGCTGACACGTGACCTATGGGGGTAATTAAATCACCATGCGTACGTTTAAAATAATATTGTAGCCAACCAGCCTGTTCGCTTGTTGGTTTCAGCCAGCCCAAACCAGCCAGTCAACAGTGTTTTCCTCTCACAATAAACCAGCAGCTGGCAGCCCAAACCAGCCCAGAAACCAACCAGCGAACAGGCCGAACATTTCAGTTGCATAGTCCCTGCCGCCACTTACCTCTTCGCCACAGCGACGTTCCTTCGCGGAAGTTGTGCGTGAGGGCAAGACCATGGTGGTGCCAGGAGCAGGCAATGGAGGAGGGTTTGGAGAGCGAGGAGGAGGCAGAGGTGCGGGATTCAACCCCGGTTTCAACCCAGGATTTAATCCAGGGTTCGGGGAAGTGGTCGTGGACACAGTTTCCACCCGCATGGTCGAGGTCATGGTCACGGCGCATATGGAGGTGGGCATGGAGGGTATGGCGGCTATGGCAACGGATATGGCCATCATGGACAAGGACGTCGGCCTTACTTTGGTGGAGGCGGATACGGCGGTGGACGCCGTCCTTGGTCTGGCCAGGGGCATTCCAGTCATCTGTCTATGGGGCCTATTCCAAATTTTGGTGGCACCAACCCTAACCAGCAACAGCAGGCCGGCGGGGGGCAACCTCTCCAACAGCAACCCGGTGGTGTCTTGGGGCACCCTTCTCAGAACGCGGGGGGCTCCATCCCGTTCCATGGGGGAGGGTCCCAGGCAATGGGGGGTTCATTCCCTCCCTAACTCGGGCGCGCAGGAGGGTGCACAGGGGGGGGGGTCACACCAGTTGGTTGAGCTGGCTCAAGGGAAGGCACCAGAGGGTGCTGCTCCTACCATGGGGGCAACGCCTTCACTGGACAACGTGGCTGCAACAGCGACCACGACATCGGCTTCGGCAACTGCAGCACCACATGCGACAAAGGAGGTACAGAAAGGCATTGTCCCACCGAATGCAAATGCTTCTAAAGTAAATGTCGAGGTACCGGAGTCATCAAAAAATGTAGGGAAAAAGAAGGGTACACCGTTTTGTTATCACTGCCACACTAAAGGTCATACCATTCATGAGCGCACTACAGTTATGTTGCGATATATGTTATGGTGACCATGTTACTAAGTTGTGCCCAAATATAAAGAAAATGAACGTTACTGCTATCCCTTGTGGCTATGCTGTAGAAGGTCTGGGTTCTATTTTATACCAGTCAATGAAAATCCTAAGGTCATTGTAGAGGAAAAGTCTGCTACGGTACGTGTGTTGGAAGGTTCCATTACTGCTGAGCTGTTAGCAGTGGAACTGGAAAATCTACTACCTGGCAAGACCAAGTGGGTGATTGAGGAGAAAGGCAAGGATGCCTTCACCACTAATTTTCCTTCCTCTGACCTTTTGGACACTATGGTTTACTGGGGCCCCATGGTTACAAAAACTGTGAAAGGCAAAATTCAATTTGAAAAGAGCGTGGAGGAGGATGTTTACAAGTATGAGATTGAGAAGGTCTGGGTGCAGTTTAGGGGGCTACCTAAGGAATTTAGGGAATTCCCCATTATCTGGGCAATTGCCTCTATCCTAGGTGTCCCAAGAGCTATGGATACTAAATTCATGAAGAAATTTGGAAGAGCAAGAATGAAAGTAGCGGTGCTAGATTCCAACCTCATCCTAGTCTTTGTGGATGTGGTCATTGGGGACTATGTTTACCAGCTACACTTTGGGGTAGAGCAGGGTATGCCTGATGGTGAGCTAGAGCTAATTGATCTAGACTCTACCATGGAGGATGATGACCCTAAAGGGGAAAAACCAAATGAGGACAAAACTAATGGGAAAATGGATATTGATGGAGGTAAAGAGGGGGATCACGTGCCTAACAATGATGCTGGTAATCAGCTACCAGTCGCTGGTGCTGCTGCTGATGCTACACAGCAACAAGCAAAAGGGGCTGATCCAATGCCCTCTCAGGGAAAGCTAGTGAAAGATCCTAACAGACCAGTGATTGTCCTTTCTTAAAATGTGAATGCAAATGGGGATGGCCAGTGGAAGGCTAAATTGATGCCCCCTCAAACAGACTCCGGGAACCTCAATAATTTGAAAGCACATAAGGGTGGGACAGTGTCTCCTTCGAGATCAAGCAAGAGGACTGCAGCAACTACGGATCAGGATTCCGTGGACAAGGCAACAAAGCTGAAGGCTAAAAGGAACATGGATACTACACCAGACAAAGGTACTCTTCAGGGGAACGCACTAGCTTCGACAGTGGGCAAGATTGCAGCAGCATGATGATCAGCGGGATCAGCTGATCCTAGTTGGACAACACCTAGAATCGTCAGCTCCATAGTTTTTAGTTCAAATGGATGGTTATCTACAAGACGTCTTGGTTATGTTTAGTCTAAACTTTATTTTGTTTCGGTTACCAGTGTGGCTGGCGGCAAAGGTGTTGTTTTTGAAGTTTGTGTGTGTGCCTTTGGGTGAGACGTTGTAATAATTGGCCTGATTCTATCAGTTGATAGATGAAGCCGGGTATAAACTATCAATTATCTAAAAAAATCACCATGTCTTGATTTGGATAGTCCTCACTGGTTTTTTTTCTAGAGCCAGCCCGACGCAGAGCCCTTCCTGTGCCGCTTGCGACATGCTGCCCTCCCCACCCTTCTGCCTGCACCCCTCTCGTGCCGCCGTCGCACTGGCGTCCCTCACTCACCCATCCTCGATTGATTCTTAGCATCTAGGTTCTCTCTCAGAACGATGGGTCAAGAGGAACGGAGATGTAGAACACGTAGGATGCCACATTTTAAAGTCATGGTACAAAGGAGTATACATATTTATATTGTTTGTTTGAGAGATGGAACATATGCTTACCATGATTGGAACAATGTTCTCGAAACGGGGAACATGTTTCATTTTGGTAATGCGTCTCGAAGCAACTAATACGAACCTGATTTTACTGTAGCTCATTAGATTTTCATCTAGTGTCCATACAGTAGCTACGTAAACAACACAAGGCATCGAGTCGAATTGCATGGTAATGGTGAGGAAATTGGCTAGTCTGACCTATCTTTTGCATTTTAGTTAGAAAATACCCTCCGTGAGAAGTTGTACAAACGAAAGAAAAGTATGGTCAAATAAGCTAGTCTGACCTATCTTTTGCATTTTAGTAAAAATAGAGATAGTGAAAAGCGTGGTCAGGAAAGAATGCAAAAAAAACATGTTTGGTTTCAAGTTTCAACTTATTTTGGTTATAAACAACTTAACAGGGCTCTGGACTCGTAGTATTGTTCCTCCCATTCATATGTTCAATCTGGGTCAAGTTCCAACCTGCATTTAGAATGATGTTTCATGTTATTTCCATTTCTCATCTGTGAATAGAGTTCTCAAAATGTGAAAAGAGACCATGTTCCACATGATAAGGTTGCTAAGGGTTGATCACATACTCCCAAGGGCAATGTAGATTACATGACCCATAGATATCATCACGAAGGATGAATACGGTCTCTTGAAAATGTGCTATGAGGATGCAAGGTCAACTACTTGGAGTCTAGAGTCTAGATGAGGTACAAAACAGTTAAAAACCTCATTACATACGATACGGGATTCATTTGTACATGATGAGTAAATCAATCTGTAACACAATTCACTAAGAACATTGATGTTGTAACCTTTCTTCTCAAACTTGTAACACGAGATTTGATTGATTTTTATGTTGCTTTTGTTAGTATTTTTTTGAGTCATGACTAGAACTTGTAATAATAATAATAATAATAATAATAATAATAATAATAATAATAATAATAATAATAATAATGATGATGATGATGATGATGATGATGATGATGATGCTTGTATGCATATAACTAAGAGCATTTTTACGATGGTTGGAAATGCTTCCTAATGCTTGCTGACCCTTTTCTAATGCCTACCCAAAATAGCTATTTTTATTGATTTTATTCGTTCAAGGGCATTATGGTCATTTCGCACGGCCCTCCCCCTCCTCTCCCGCCCCACACCCCCCACACACACCCCACTCACGTGACACACGTCGAACTCACCGGTCTCTCGCACGCACCTAGCTCTCTGTCTCCCTCGTCCTAGCCACCACCGCCCTGCTCTCTCCCTCGCTCTAGCCGCCGCCGCCCTCGCACGGGCGTCGCACCGGCCAAAGGTTCACCCGGTCACCCCACGCCAACAGGAACTGCCTTCGTGCCCTCGCCCCCGCTGGAATTATTTCACCATCGAACTCGCTAGAAATGAGGACAACAACGAAGACGACGACGAGTTCCTGCCACTGGAGATCCAGGACGACGACGAGGACAGTGACTTCCTCCGATCTGTCTCCCTCAACCGGCATCCTTCTCTGGCTCTGTCTACATCGACAGAGAGCCGGCCTCTGCCTCCGTCCCTTCTCCCGCGGCAAGCTCGCAACAACCCTCCGGAAGGTACCGATTAGAATTAATCTCGTTCTTTTCTTATTGCGTGCAGGGCCAATTTGAGTATTGTTATGTGTATATCTAAAGCCATAGATCTGCTATTTTATTTTTGTGGTTCAGTACTAGAAGCTTTAGTGATTAACCTTTAGAGAAATTAGCGGATGATGCATCTAATGTAGTTCTGTAGTAAGCTGATGTCCATTGGTTCCAGTGGCCTGGTGGATTTGACCACAAATCCTGAACACATGCCCAATGTAATTTGGTTCAGTGCTTCGCATCCTTTTTCTAAACCCATTGTCCCAATATTACAGATCTGAGTGCCATGATTGTGAAGGGCTGTGCAGCAATAGCTGCTCGTCATGTTGTTTGCTGCTGCGGTTCGCACCTTGCAAGACTGCAACACTGAGGGTAAGATGTAGTCTACCTTATATGTAGCAGCCACATAGTATTGTCAAAATGAAAATTTTTGAGATAAGACCTTTCATTGCATATGGTAGGTGATTATTTCATGCCACAAGTTATTTTCTAGTGCAGGTGGCCATCACCATGCTCAATATAAAATTCAGGTAATAGATTACTCTATTTCTGTTCCTGGAACTACTGTGTTTTGCAGTAGTGTATGAAAGTAATTAGTATCTGTTGACCCGTCTATTTTTGCAATGATTAACAATCATATATTTGTTCCTGGTGCTTAATCATAGTTTTTTCTATTTCTAGCTTTTTTTTTTGTTTGGGGGACACATGTGATTTCTCGAATGACAGAGGGTGGTTTCTTATATTCTTATGTTTGTTTGGGGATGGAAACGGTGCTTAGTCACTTTTGCAATGACAGACAGGGTGTTGAATCACATTCATGTTCCTGTCTGCTTTGTATACTGAACATAGCTAGTCTCACTGTTCTTGTAGTGACTTTAGTTCGGCTTAGATAAATCAACCTTTGCTTGTCCTGACTGAATGCATCCTAGTGTGTCTGCTCGAATCCAATGGGGAATTGGCTATTGTCATGGCTCATTCTCACGTTGCTCACGTCCTCGCTTTGTCAGACACTCCACGGCAGATCTATGCGACCCGGATATATCCGCGCTGATTGCAAAGAAGCTACGTAGTTTCACGATCTCGTCATGCCTGGACACAGGAACGTGTCATTATGGCAGAGGCTCAGGTATGCTTTTCCTCATTGTTGCTTTTCTGATTTGGTGAGAAATGTGTTTGAGTTCTGATTCAGTTCTAATTGCTTGGTGTTGTATGCATCAGGCGGTGGCTTGAGGAGGCAGTGCTGGAGAAGACGCTCTCAGGAGTCGAACAATCAGTAGGATTTTGCCATAATGATCTTGCTATTTAAGTTACGTTTGCTGTTTGATTTTATTGCTCTGCACTATTCCAGACATTAAGGAGCAGAGAAGAACAGGGAATCTTTTTTGTAGCTTTCATGTTAAGATTCCCCAGAATTATGAGACCAAATGTTTTAATTTATGCATCTTACAAGGTACATATGAATGTTGATTTGCAGTAGTTTACAGGAAGTGTGGAACCACTTCTGATGTTGTCTTTGTAACTATATTGATGGAGCTAGCTGAGTAGAAATGGACTGCAGTGAAGAGCCCTTCTTTTGATATGAACAGTCTAAATTTAGTTGATGTACAACAAAAAAAATCAATATATGATATTTTTTTGTTTTCAGGTCTCTTCATCTGGAACATTTCTTGGCTGCTTTCTGACTGGACTATGATGTCCCTAGCGCCCATCAAGGTGAGGCCTTCCTCTCCCTCACTCAGATTTGTATACATGCCAGGATGTTGCAAAATAGCATATGAAATTCCTTCCTACATGGTGCTACAGATGAGCAATGGTTTTGTTTAATAGTCTCCGTTTCATATATCCAAGCATAGTTTGTGATTGGAGATGCTTTGTATATTTCGCTACAAGTACAGATTTGCATGGAGCGCTCTCAATGAACTTGTCAAATTTATATAAAATGGAAAACATGCTATCCTATGTTGCTAATTAATAGTTTGATCAGTGATGGTGCCATCGGAGTATTTAGCTGCAAATAACAGCAACCTCCTGTTACTTGGAGACTCATGCTGATAACCTGGCATGTGTTGTTTTGAAGTAATTGAGCCCTTTCATTTGACCGCACCAAACCTTTTGCATCTTAAAAGTTATTTTTTTCAAACGACTCAAACAAGGATTGTAATCATCGATATGTTCCTCTTTTTGTTAGAAGCAATAAAAAGAAACCCAATCATGGCTATTATTATTACCAATGCTTTGATGATATGTTTTATCGCAACAATCGAAAATGGATAGACATAGATAAACTTGCTGCACTTTTTGTGTAGGTCACAGTTGGTCGAAGAAATGTGCCCAAGGGGAGGGTGTGGAACCCTATGGAGCAGAGCAAATGAACTGAGGTTAGTAGCATTGTAAACTACACTCGGATTTTTTTCACGTCGGCCGGGGGTCACCCGCAAAATGTCCAGCTATGGTCGGCCAGGGATCACCCGCGGGAGGGAAACTACACTCAAATTTTGCGGGGTTAAAATTTATTATCAATTGTTTTTCTCTTTCACACATCATTTGGTGGGTTTTTTTATCTGATTGGCAATCACAGTGTTTGGAAGACATCATGGCTGCATAGACCAAAATGTTGCCTGTAAGAGGGAGGCGAAATGATGACAGAAGGCTATGCACAACATGAAGCTTCTCTGCTGCATATATGAAAGATTGATTTTTATGAATATTGTTTTATTTTTAACTTTCCTCCGTCATGCTGAAATGGAACTTCTTTACATTTCAAATGAGAGATGCAATAATTGATTAAGGCTTTTAGAAAAGTATGTGAGCACCCTTCTTCTAACTATTCTGTATGCGGTGACAACATTTCCGGGATCTGTTTTCTGTCTACTCACGTGCTTTGATTGATGTTTCCCATACCATTACTAAGAAGGCAAGGATGTATTTAGATTGGTAATATTTAGATTCTGAAACCAATATTTCATTATGGAATCCTTATTGATATACAAGTATTTTGTGGAATAGTAGTTCACTCGGCCAAAATGTGAGAGTGAGCGATTGACTCGTTAACACGGACAAGTGATGCTTAAATAAGTCCATAGGAAAAACAAAAAAAATTAAAAAATAGCCATAGTGGTAGGGATCGAACCTAAGAGTGGGCGATTGACTATCTCACAACGACCCGTAGTTCACTCGAACAAAATGTGAGTGAGCAACTGACTTGTTAACATCAAAAAGTAATGCTTGAATAAGTCAATAGGAAGAAACAATTTTTTTAAAAAAATGGACATAGTGGTAGGGATCGAACCTATTCCCTCTGCAGTCAAAAGTTGCAAGATTTACCACTAAGCTATGCTTCAGTGTGCAGCTAAGTTTAAGTTACAAGGGCTCTTTTGAAAGCAAGGGGGAGCAAAACCCAGGGATGAAAAACCTCCCACTAAAAACCAATAGTAACTAGAATGATATCCCTATGAATTACCCACCTAAGGAAAAGTCGGGATGCCTGAGGGATTGGAGTTTCCAAATTAGGCATAAATATTTGTCTGTAAAAATGAACTCATAAAAGGTACAAATTTGTCATACTTTCCTTTTCCATTGTTTTTTTTCAAATTTGTCTTCCAAAGTAGATAATGAATCCGTTTCGGGCAATTCCTATAATGTTGTTCAGCAGTACTTGAACGTCTTTATTTTTTGAAATTCCTATAAATATACAAAAAATCAAAATAAAATAAAATAAAAATGATATCAGAATGTATCTCGGCCTGTTAGCAGGAGAAAAAAAACATCAAAAAATTGGCGTGCAAAATGTGGTGCACAAGGATTTGAACCTGCAAGGTGCTGCTCCTAGACCAAGTTAGCTTACCACTCGAACAATCCCTACTTGATGTCTATAGAGCGTTGTTACTTCTTTTCTCTCCACAGCCTGTATGCAGGGGTAAAAACATCAAAAATTATGTTCGAATTTCAAATTGTTCAAACAAAGTCGGAGAGGACGACACAATTAGAAATTATCCTTCTCAACTATCATTATTGAACCAATCATTATTCAACCTGATGACACATGGACCAAGACGTGTGAGTGGTCGATTCACTTTTAAAACCGTGGTGGCTAGTAGGTATAGAATATATATAGAATTTGAAGTTAGTTAACTTAACTTGAAAATGAATGCGTAAAAAGTGTAGGGACCGAATGTAATAATGTCTAGTTTTTTTTTGAAACAGCCCACTAGTCCTAGAAGGATGCCCAACCCACGATTGCCTTAGCTCATATACTGCTGGGTTTATAGGGATACCTCACATTGGACAGAGAAGGGGGGATTCGCACAAACTCAAAGATTACAGTTAAATGATGTGTCCCTCAACAGAGTTACAGCCATAATCATGGGTACATACCAGATCGGCAGAGAGAAAAGAAAGATCGAGAACACAAAGAACATTCAGATAAGCGTACAAACTGAAAACACAAAGAACATGAGATGGTGAGGACAACAATAGTCGGTTCAGAGTATTCAGAATTATCTTAATTCATAAGTTGCCTTCCTCTCCATGACTAAAAGCATATAATTGGCGCCGATCATCGACCAAAATAAAAGCTGTGCCAAACTTTTGGCCTTTTGAAGCCATGTGTAGAGCTGTTTGTCCCTTCTTATCTGTTCTAAAACCAATCCCTGTATCCTTATTTAACAGTGTAGTGACCACCTCACATGGCCTATTCTTGCTGCTGAATGCAAAGTCTGGAGAGGATGGTGTTCCCCATGTGCATTAGCGATGGCCAGATCCAATGGCACTCCCTGAAAATCATCTCTAAAAAAATCCAACATCGAGTGCCTGCTAAAAAAAAGGTCCAACAAAAACAAAAAAAAAGATGGTGAATTCCTCACTCAACACTTATGCAATGCAGGTGAAGCAGAATTTACCACCTTACTGTTTTGGACTTTTGGTGGGTACAAGGAATGAGCAACAAGAATAAATAATCATGGAACATGTATAAAAAAAAATCATTGAACAAAGCACCAAAATTCAGAAGTTATTATTTCACCCATCAATCATAGGCAGAACAAAGCAGGAACAATTTGGTAATCCTAATGTGTATCACCAGTCAAACAAATTTAACAAAGTAAACATTGCTCCAATTCATTTCAGACATTAAGATCTATGGACTCCACATCTACTTGACATTCTAGCTTTTTTGTCAGAAGAATGCTCAATTCGCTTTATTAGAGGTGACCTTCATCAAGTTGAAGGCAAGTACCCTGCCTTGATTTTCAAGCAACAGCGATATCCTCAGAGAATAGAACGAGCAGTAGCAAATCTATCTATTAAACCATCACATATATTGGCTCCTGAGCGATATCCTGAAAAAAAATATTGGACAAGAGTTGAGTCTTTGTTATACTACAATAATCAGTCAACTAAGATGAAGTTTATAACTTCCAACTATTTAACACTGATGGTGGCATCTAACAGAAGCTTAGTAAACCGATATTCAGAGATCCAAAGTTTAAAACAGTTCAGAAAGACTCATAATATCACCAGGACTGATAATGTTTCAGGCATCGATGATAACAGAGGGGGGGTGGGGGGTGGGGGGGGGGTGGGGGGGGGGGGGGGGGGGGGGGGGTACGGGGGGATGGGGGATGGGGATGGGGATGTGCAGACCCAGAAACAGAGGCAAAGCGCCGCGAGGTGGAGCTGGGGTGGTTAGTCTTTTGCCTGCTGCGCCTAGTACTTGCTGCTGCTGCTCGGCGTTCGGCCGTGGCCTGCGAAATTTACGTCCTGGACAGCAATGGCGGCACACTCGTCCTGAGCCTCTACCAGTTCTTCCTTAGCCAGATGCAGCACGACGAGAGCAGCGCCCCACGGCGGCCAGGCCCGAGGAGGCGTCAGAGTGTGGATCGATGCTGGGTGATCGGAATGGGACGTTGTAGACGGCGACGCGGCGAACGTGGCGACGATGGAACCCTAGAAAAAAATCTTTTTTAATTAAAAAGAAGATTTTCATCTAACTAATTATTGAATCATACATCCCAACTATGCTCCTCAAAGCATTATTTTTATAATTATGGATTTACCGTTTTACCCTTGATTAAAAAAAACTACGAAAAAGGAATTGCCGCTCTTTATTTGAAGTCATAATCCTCTCAACTTTGGAGGTGTTGGGAGGCGTTACAGCGCATATGGACCCACCGACCATAGACACATCCAACGTCTCCCGACGCCTCCCTCATTGGTGCCTCTCCAACGCCTTTCCCTCATATGGGCCCCACCAATCATTGACACAAGCTAACGCTTACTGATGCCTTTCCAACCTATAATAAAAAGTTCTATAACTAATAGAGACACAAAATAAAGACTACTGGCCGTCTCGACCCCGCCCTCTTGCTCATTTGACCGTCAGCCTTCCTCTCCGACCATTGCCTCCTCTCCTGCTGTCCCCGGCCACGGAATACCCTCACCACCGGCCGTCTTGACCCGCCTTTCCTCCTCGTCCCCTACCCCACACACCGCCCCACCGCTCCGCCCAGTGCGTGCTAGGGTTTAGGGTCTAGGGCTCCCCCGTCACCCCTAGCCACTGGTACCTCACCACCGGGCGTCTCGACCCACCCTCCTCCTCCTCTTCTCGCCATCGCCTACCGCGCCCTAGGGAAACGGTGACTCACACAATGCGCCTTATGAGGCGACTGCAGTCAAGTATTTCTGTATAAAAAAAAACAAGATGATTTTGTAATTTTTCCAACAAAGTGAAGTAAAAGTAGGCTGGCCGAGGCCCGTGTGGGGGAGCACGTACATATCCGGTTCTCCTCGCCTGCATGCATCCGTGCTCGTATTAAAAAAAACATCCAAATGTGCTCAAAAATTCCAAGAACAATATAAATGGATGGATGATGAAAAGTTCTATGTTCGTACAAAATTTGAGATGCAAAAAAAATATACAGGGAGAATAAAAAAAGTGGAATCAGCACTTTAGTGCCAAATCCGCAGCTTTTCATGTGCTGATTTCACTTTGCTGTATCTTATATAGATTTCTGTTGCATACTCAAAATATATATGAACATAGAACTTTTTATAATCTATTTCATTCATATTATAGTTGAATTTTTTTGACCATATTTGGATGGTTCTTTTTAAAAATCGGAACACGAGAACTTGGCAAAGGATCTGTAGTCGGGTGGAAGACTGGAAGGCATGGAACTATGGAAGGGAGGAAATCGTCACTGCTGACATCACCAGCTCCCGCAGGTTCCTCTGCGTTCCGAGCTGTCAGGCTGTCCCATCTTCACAAACGTGCTAAAAAAATTCCAAGAACAATATAAATGGATGTACGATGAAAAGTTCTATGGGCTCGTTTGGCGTAGCTCCTTGGGGCTCGGCTCCTCACCCGTGACTGTAGGCTACACTGTAGGACACCGTAGCATAGAGCTGTTTTGGAAATCGAGACAAAAAAAAATGAAACTGATGAGAGGAGGAGGCCGGTGAAGCCACGATTTTGAGCTCCCCTGCTCCGTGCTACAGTGTTGCAATAGTAGCCGGAGCTCCTCCAAACGGGTCCTATGTTCGTATAAAATTTGAGATGCAACCAAAAAAAATACAGGGAGAATAAAAAAAAGTGGAACCAGCACTTTAGTGCCAAATCCGCAGCTTTTCATGTGCTGATTTCACTTTGCTATATCTTCTTATATAGATTTCTGTTGCATCTCAAATTATATATGAGCATAGAACTTTTTATAATCTATTCATTCATATTATAGTTGAATTTTTTTGACCATATTTGGATGGTTCTTTTTAAAATCGGAACACGAGAACTTGGCAAAGGGGTTTGTAGTCGGGTGGAAGACTGGAAGGCATCGAACTATGGAAGGGAGGAAATCGTCACTGCTGACATCACCAGGCTCCCGCAGGTTCCTCTGCTTCCGAGCTGTCAGCTGTCCCTTCTTCACCAACGGCTGCATCTCCCGCCGGGGTGGCACAGCATGACAGCAGATCTTCCCGCCAGACAGGTGCACCTCCTCTATTCCCGATCCCCGTCCCATCCCGTCCCCGTCGAACCGTGGCGAAGCTGCTGCTCCGTGCCTTTTGTCCTTTCCACCCCAACGGCCCTACCCTCCCGGGCAATGCGACGCCTTCTGGTTCCCCTCTCCGAAAGCGACCACACCTCCCGCCTGCATCGCTCCTCGCCACGACCCGAGGGCCCCCGCTCCTTGCGCGCGTAGGTACAACGACCCTTCTCCCTCGCCCCTTGTGCCTTCGCCAATTGCCATCGCGTCGAGAACGAAAAAAGAGCTTCTCGCGGCAAAGGCGCCGTCCCCTCACGAGTCCCGGCGCATGTGCCTGTAAGGGGTCACCACTCACCGGTCACGTACACCCGATGCGGTGACAGGGTAACCGACGAGATCACGGGACACATGTCCAGCGCCGACGCCCGGCAAAGCTTCGCGCCTTCGCGGGGAGTCGCCGGGCGGACAAGTAGCAGTGCACGGTAGAGCCGTTGAGGCAGGGGCGAGCCTCTCGCCCTCCGCTCTCGCTCTTCCGTCCTCGTCGACGTCGTGCGTGGCGCCTCCCTTTCAGGTGTGTCCCTTTCCGCATTTACGGCGCTCACGCTTCTCGCTCCAGTCCAGTCTCCGCCCCCTTCTTATCCCCCACGCAAAGTCCGGTCGGGGCAAACGGAAGCGAAACAGGGCCCGTCTCTCCCTCCACTCCGCAGACTGCATCTCATCCTCTAGCTCAGTCTCACGATCCAGTAGTTCACTAGCGCTTGTCATCGCAAGTCCAACGGCATGGGTGAGGGTGAGGACGACCAGCGGAACCAGATGCTGGGCGCGGGCCGGGACCATGAGCCGGAGCGGGCGGAGGCGGAGCCGGAGGAGGGCAAGAAACTTAGGCCCGGCGAGGTGGAGGCCGGCGGCGACGAGACCGGCACCGGCACGGCGGCGGCGACCTGCGACTACTGCGGAACCGCGGCGGCGGCGGTCTACTGCCGCGCCGACTCCGCCAGGCTCTGCCTGCCGTGCGACCGCCTCGTGCACGGCGCCAACGGGGTCTGCTCCCGCCACGCCCGCGCTCCGCTCTGCGCCGACTGCCGCGCCGCCGGGGCCGTCTTCCGCCGCGCTCGTCCTCCGCCTTCCTCTGCTCCAACTGCGACTTCGGGAGGCACCGTGATGGCGGTGACCCACCGCTCCACGACCGCTGCGCCGTGCAGCCCTACTCCGGGTGCCCTCCGGCGGGCGACCTCGCGGCTGTCCTCGGGGTGCCCCTCTTCGACAAGCCGGCCGCTGAAGATGGTGCCTGGTGGAACATCTGGGAGGAGCCGCAGGTGCTGAGCTTGGAGGATCTGATCGTGCCCACCACCCCTTGCCATGGATTCGAACCTCTCTTAACGCCGTCCTCGCCCAAGGTAGTACCAATGCCTTCTTCCCATATATCACTGCCCCACTAAATTTTAGTCATGCCTACGTTATATTCTTCCCATATATCACTGCCCCACTAAATTTTAGTCATGTCTACGTTATACTCTGACTTGTCTGATCTAAATTCTCAACTGGTTATCCGATCCACAAGAACCGGAGCATCTCACCGGACGGGAAGATGAACGAGGAGATCCTTAGGCAGCTGGGGGAGCTCGCAGAGTCTGATGGCGGTGCGCAGGCATCAGCAGGTCGTGACGAGGCAGAGCAAGCTGGTGGAGATCAGTTCCCTTCCTGGGCGTCGCCACAGTATGCCACTGGACATGGCAATTTTGGAACAGAGAACAACCACGAGGTTGCAACCATGCCTACTCCTCTTTACGAGGTTTGATCTGCGGACTTGAATCTCTTCTATGACGGATTACCCCCGTTTTTTACAACCTAAAACTATGGATGTAGACATGTAGTAAGGATCTTTCACTGCATTTGTTCACCCATTGAGGGGGCATTGAGTGACAGCATCGTTCAGAAACTTATACCTAGACAAGTTAGTGTCTGAAGCATTTCCATTTGAATGGCAGAAACCATAGATGGCATATTCTACAACATATATAATTTTTTCTCAAAACGTGCTTTGCATTAAGTCATACCTATCTGATGAGGGATATATTCTGATCGAAACTGCCTCAGTCTCATGACTTCAGCATACATCTCACGGGAGTAGGAAGTGAACAGTGAGTACCCATGCTGTTCACAAACTATGGATGAAGTCAGTACTTATAGAAGTTATGAAAAATCTTCGCAAAACATGTGGTTTCTTCTCACTGGAAAAAAATTCCAGTAAAATTTTTGCCACAGCATCAATCAAAATTCAAAAACTATGCCAAGGAAGATA